>NC_054706.1:1278143-1440643 GCF_016097555.1 Gigantopelta aegis | reverse complement strand
GTCTGTCTGTGTGTATGTGTGTGTGTGGTTGTGTGTCTGTGTGTGTGTGTGTGTGTGTGTGTGGTTGTGTGTGTATGTGTGTGTGTGTGGTGTTGTGTGTGTATGTGTGTGTGTGTTTGTGTGTGTCTGTGTGTATCCATGTGTGTGTTCGGTTTGGTTCAAACATTCTCCGTTGTAGATGTGTGTGTATGCATGTTTGTGTGTGTTTGTGGGTATGTGTGTGTATCTGTGTGTGTGTGTGGGTATGTGTGTGGGTATGTGTGTGTGTATCTGTGTATGCATGTGTGTGTGGTGTGGTTGTGTGTGTCTGTGTGTGTGTGGTGAGTATGTATTTAAATGTATGCAGTTATATATCGTGTTCGGTTCATTTCAAACATTCTCCGTAGTAAAGAGGGGCGGGACGTAAAGCGATCGCGGTATGCGTGTATGTGTGTGTATGTGTGTGTGTGGTTAGTATGTATTTAAATGTATGCAGTTATATATCGTGTTCGGTTCATTTCAAACATTCTCCCTAGTAAAGAGGGGCGGGACGTAAAGCGATCGCGGTATGCGTGTATGTGTGTGTGTGTGTGGTGAGTATGTATTTTAATGTATGCAGTTATATATCGTGTTCGGTTCATTTCAAACATTCTCCCTAGTAAAGAGGGGCGGGACGTAAAGCGATCGCGGTATGCGTGTCATAGAGCCCATTGGCCTATTTCTCTTTCCGGCCCGTTCTCCACAACTTGTGTGACAAAGGCCGTGGTATGTACCACCCTGTCTATGGGATACTGCATATAAAAGATACCTGGCTAATAATCGGAAAGAGTAGCGTATTGTGTGGCGGGTTTCCTCTCTCATTATCTTTGTGGGACTACCATATATCGGACGCCGTCAATAACCGTAATTAAAATATGTTGAGAGCGTCGTTAAATAAAACATTCGTTCTTCCTTCCTTCCTGTACTGAATACACCAAGTTACAATAATAATAGTCGAAAACTGGCTCACTACTGAAATCTCGTCTCAAACATTGTGTGTGTAAGGAATGAAGTAGCGTATTTGTTAAACAACACCTTGCCCGTCGATGATTGTTTGCACACTTGGTCAAGAGAAAAGAGAGAGACGAGAAACCTGGCGCCGCGACATTGGTTACACCTTGTCTTATAGCAATTAAGCATCAAACGATATGTTATATGCGCATTCCCACAGACAGGACATCACATACCATGGCGCTGGTAGGGACAGGAAAATCCCGAGTCCATAGAGGGCGATCGAACGCTTTACGGTCCTCTAGCCCATTACACACACACAAAACACACACACACACACACACACACACACACACACACACACACACACACACACACAACCATACACACACACACAACCATACACACACACAACCATACACACACAACACCACACACACACACACACATGCATACACACACAGACACAACCACACACACATGGATACACACACACACACACACACACACATACCCACAAACACACACACACAACCATACACACACACACACACACAACACCATACACACACACACACAGACACACACAACCACACACACACACACACACATGCATACACAGATACACACACACATACCCACACACATACACACACACACACAGATACACACACATACCCACAAACACACACACACACACAACCATACACACACACACACCACCACACACACACATACACACACAACCACACACAAACATGCATACACACACATATACACACACACAACCAAACACACACATGGATACACACAGACACACACAAACACACACACACATACACACACAACACACCACACACACACACACACACACAGACACAGACACACACAACCACTACACAAATGTGTTTTGTAGCTTCAAATTCTATAGGTATCCTACATAATATACATGAACATATATCGCAATAAAAAAACCTTCTTTATTATCGAGAGACGTGACTGCAGCAGCTATAGTGACAACATTGCTGCTTTAATGATATTTCAAACTTACGTTTCTCTTTAGAGTTATGCAGCTATAATGACGATATTGGTGCTTTAATGGAATTATATTTCAAACTTACTTTTCTCTTTAGAGTTATGCAGCTATAATGACGACATTGCTGCTTTAATGCGATTATATTTCTGTAGAGTTCTAAGCTGTAATGACGACATTACAGCTTTAATGGGATTATATTTCAAATTTACGTTTCTCTGTAGAGTTCTAAGCTGTAAGGACGACATTGCCGCTTTAATGGGATTATATTTCAAACTTATGTTTCTCTGTAGAGTTCAGAGCTGTAATGACGACGTTGCCGCTTTAATGAGATTATATTTCAAACTTATGTTTCTCTGTTGAGTTCTAAGCTGTAATGACGACATTGCTGCTTTAATGGGATTATATTTCAAACTTACTTAGAGTTCTGAGCTGTTGACGACGTTCTTTAATGAGATTATATTTCAAACTTATGTTTCTCTGTAGAGTTCTAAGCTGTAATGACGACATTGCTGCTTTAATGGGATTATATTTCAAACTTATGTTTCTCTGTAGAGTTCTAAGCTGTAATGACGACATTGCCGCTTTAATGGAATAATATTTCAAACGTTCTCTGTAGAGTTTCTTGCAACACCTTTGTTCAATCGATCTGTCAGATCGGGGGTGTGAGCGAACTGCTTTAATAAATACGCTTTTTCATATAGATATCCATACACGCGCCACCATTAGATCACGTTACCTTCATTTAATATTATTTTCTGTGATAATTGTCTTCAGAGAGTCTAGCAGACGATATTGTAATAAGACTTGAAAGAGAAACTTCTGCTTTGCGAGTTAAGGACAATGTGTATACTTATTAATCACATTAAGTTATTTATTTATATATTTATTTACTTGTTCATATTTTTTTTTTAGTTGTTTTTTTTATATAGAATAAATAACGAATCTGACTTCATAAATGGCAATTGATCGAGGAATACCGTTATTACTTTCTGAATTGGTTTTTTAAGTGTGTGTTTAATATACGGTTATTCTCCATTAACAAAGGAGTACCATTACAATCTTCTAAATTGCTTTTTTTGTGTGTTTGTGTGTGTGTGTGTATGTGTGTGTGTGTGTGTGTGTGTGTGTGTGTGTGTATGTTTAATGTACGGTGCTGGAAGATTCAGGGCACTACAATTACATGGAAATCTAGGTGTACGAGACTGATCCATCGATTCGATGAACATTTTATATTTGTGTTTCAATGTAAGAAGGTCTAATGGCTTTGGACACTCCTCTGTTTACAGAACACCTAGCAGGGGAAAGTCATAAATGGATGTCCAGCGTTACATAGCCGAACATTACAGGACACCTAGCAGGGGAAAGTCATAAATGGATGTCCAGCGTTACATAGCCGAACACTACAGGACACCTAGCGGTGGAAAGTCATAAATGGATGTCCAGCGTTACATAGCCGTACATTACAGGACACCTAGCAGGGGAAAGTCATAAATGGATGTCCAGCGTTACATAGCCGAACACTACAGGACACCTAGCGGTGGAAAGTCATAAATGGATGTCCAGCGTTACATAGCCGAACACTACAGGACACCTAGCGGTGGAAAGTCATAAATGGATGTCCAGCGTTACATAGCCGTACATTACAGGACACCTAGCAGGGGAAAGTCATAAATGGATGTCCAGCGTTACATAGCCGAACACTACAGGACACCTAGCAGGGGAAAGTCATAAATGGATGTCCAGCGTTACATAGCCGAACACTACAGGACACCTAGCAGGGGAAAGTCATAAATGGATGTCCAGCGTTACATAGCCGAACACTACAGGACACCTAGCAGGGGAAAGTCATAAATGGATGTCCAGCGTTACATAGCCGAACACTACAGGACACCTAGCAGGGGAAAGTCATAAATGGATGTCCAGCGTTACATAGCCGTACATTACAGGACACCTAGCAGGGGAAAGTCATAAATGGATGTCCAGCGTTACATAGCCGAACACTACAGGACACCTAGCGGTGGAAAGTCATAAATGGATGTCCAGCGTTACATAGCCGAACATTACAGGACACCTAGCAGGGGAAAGTCATAAATGGATGTTCAGCGTTACATAGCCGAACACTACAGGACACCTAGCGGTGGAAAGTCATAAATGGATGTCCAGCGTTACATAGCCGTACATTACAGGACACCTAGCAGGGGAAAGTCATAAATGGATGTCCAGCGTTACATGGCCGTACAAGACAATGTTCTGTGCTTATAAGGTTTTTCGTGATTTTGATGAACATTTATACTTTTGGTTCGCCAAAGTCTTTACGACTGAGAAACGAATAGACTGGCTTTTAATCACTGAAAACAAACTTGGCTAATATTACAGTAGGAGTATATATCGAAAATTACGTTTGTGGAGTCAAAACGACAAAACATGTCCAAAACAGTATAGCTGTACAAGACAAAAGTCTACGAATTATTTGTACAAAGCCATGCTCAAATAACCAATATATAATTTAATCCTGTTTAGAAGCTGTGTCTTTTCTTCAAATCTGGTTTTACTTTATATCAGTGTATTCAACAAGGGTATTCAATGAATTTCTTACGAAGTTTCTAAATAAATATTAAACGAAAATGGAATAATTTAAAATAATTAAATCCACTGAGGACACAAGATATCTTACGCTGAAATGTGCGTTTCTACTAACTCCAGCTGCTCCGAGAGCGAGGCTCAGTCGACGGGTCACGTGGTGTTGTTCGTGTACATGCTGCTTCTCTCGATCGTCATCCTGCTCGGAAACGCGTTCACGATCCGGGCCGTGTTTCGACTGCGCATTCTGCAGACTGAGCCGAACGCGTTCGTCGTGTCGCTAGCGCTCGCCGATCTGCTGGCGGGAACGCGGGTTCTGTACGAATCGTTCTGGTACATCTCGGTGATCGGCGCCCGCCTGTCGTCGTGCAAGTACTGCTGTCTGCTGTTGTACACCACCTTCAACACCAGCGTGGCGGCGTCCATGGGCAGTGTCGTCCTCATAGCCATAGACCGGTTCATCTTCATCGTGCACCCATTCAGATACCACCAGCGAATAGAAACCCGAAGAAATTCTCTTCTCGCCTGTTCGTGGATTTTTGCCGTCACCTACGGAACTGTTCCTCTTTACTTTAACAATTTCGGGTCGTCTGGGCCCTGTGTTTTCATAAACGTGGTCCCGTATGTCTATCAGATGTATGGACAGTGTTTGATGTTCTTCGTTTCTTTTTTAACCGTACTAGTGTTGTATTGGAGAATTCTGGCTGTCGCGCGTTTTCAGATTCGTGCCATTAATTCTGCGCCACAGCCCGTTCGCCCCAACTGCGGTTCGTCCAGTACTAGCTGGAACTTGACCAAACTTCCACTGATGGTGTGCGGTGTATTTTTCTGCTGCTGGTTCCCGTACAACGTGTGTCTGATCGTTAATAACACCGTGGGGATCGACAACAACGTTATCAGCTACACTGTGAATTTTGGCCTTCTTAATTCAGCGATAAATTTCGTGACGTATGTGTTAATGAACAGAGGCTTCAGAGATTACTTCAAGAAAATAATATGTAACAGCAGCATGCTCACTTGAAAACCACTGTAATGATTGTGACAGAAGCATTCTCTCATGTAGACCAGTCTAATAATATGTGGAGATCAGTGTAATAATATGTGTAGACCAGTCTAATAATATGTGTAGACCAGTCTAATAATATGTGACACAAACATGCTTTCCTGAAGACGAGTCTAGGTTGCATAGTACCAAAGAAGAGAGTTCCGTGTCACAGTTCGGTGTGCAAATATTTACGGAGTAAAAGCAGCTGTGGGTGTGATTGGTAGTAATATATGACGTTGATTATTTGTGCAAATACTATTATCCATTGACACTTTTATTTGTTATACAGTTGTTATGCAGTATATGCCAGAGGTTGAAACTAATGCGGGGTACCCCCAAAAATGGAACTGCAATTCTCAGCAAAACTGACGGTTGCTATTAAAAGCATTAATTAAATATCTTAAATGATATGTGACAACCCCCCCCCCCCCCTCCCATTTTCTTGCAGGTAGATTAGATGTGAGGTGCCACACTTTTTATTGCTGTACTTCCTGGGTGTGTTGATACACTGCTTATATCAGTTTTATTAGTAAACGTTAACATTATCGGCAATAGGAATTGATTTGGTATATTAGAACTTCTAAATATGTGGAGATCAGTGTAATACTATGTGAAAACCAGTCTAATAATATGTAAAATAAGCAAGATCTCATGTCGATATATATACAAATAGTAATAGATCTGAGAGTTTGTCTATTGTGTAATAGTGGAAACATCGAAGATGAATATCATTTGTGTTCTGTTCAATCTAATTAAAATTAGCTCCACCATTACAGACCAGTAAAGCTAATTTTAATCAGATTGTGTCATGTTGTCCTGCATTTAGTTATATAAGAAATAAATATATAAAACGCTATTATTGGTTTAGACCTTCTGTGTATAAATTTATAGACTTGCCTAACTGTTCAAATGTAAAAATATTTTGTAATCTGGGAAAATATTTGGTCAAAGCCTTTAAGTACAGAAATTTTGAAATTGGATAATTTATTAATATGTCATGCTCCAATTGTCTATTTATATTATTCACTAGCAATACTTCTGTCATTATCGATGTATATTGTTTGTACCAATAAGCAAATGCTTACGGTAATAAAGAATTGAACTGTAAACTAGTCTAATAATATGTGGAGACCAGTCTAAGAATATGTGAAGACCAGTCTAGTAATATGTGGAGACCAGTCTAAGAATATGTGAAGACCAGTCTAATAACATGTGGAGACCAGTCTTTTAATATTTTAAGACCAGTAAAATAATATGTGAAGACCAGTCTAGTAATATGTGGAGATCAGTCTAGTAAAATGTGGAGACCAGTCTAGTAATATGTGACGTAAGCATGCGCTCCCGAAGATCATTCTAGATTATACATAACCATTGTTGTGTTTATAGTGTGGCCAATAGACGAATATATCGGGGTGTTGGGTATGAACGAAAGGTGAAAATATAAACATGATAATCACAATCAATATATATTTTGCTGTAAACAATACAAATGTCTGCGGTCTAATTCTAAAAATTCTCTTAAAAACATGCATCGTCGTTGCAGGTATTTGTGAACTGCACTGCGAGATAACAAAGCTGCGAGAGTTTTGTGAATTAGGTCCCTGATAGGATGGCCCTAAAATTGTTAATAGAAGCTTAAATTTATTTATTTTTTAAATCTAAAATATTCTTCTTCTGTAAGGGTGCTTAGTTTTCATGGACAAAAAAGATAATTTGCCCTCAAGAAGGTAAATTTACACATTCGAGATTCACGCTCATGAATACTTTCCTCTTTGAACCTCAATTGACAATTTTACAGAACTGTTTTTTTAAAAGGAGCTTGTGTTAACAATGCAATAAATCTGAGTTTGCTATTTGGAGAAGAATGACACAGATCGACGCAGACTGACACAGATCGACGCCTACTGGCACAGATCAACGCAGAGTGGCATATATCGATGCAGACTAACAGATCGACATATATTGACGCAGACTAACACAGATCGATGCAGACTAACACAGACCGACATATATTGACGCAGACTAACACAGATCGATGCAGACTAACAGACCGACATATATTGACGCAGACTAACACAGATCGATGCAGACTAACACAGACCGACATATATTGACGCAGACTAACACAGATCGATGCAGACTAACACAGACCGACATATATTGACGCAGACTAACACAGATAGATGCAGACTAACACAGATCGATGCAGACTAACACAGATCGATGCATACTAACACAGATCGACATATATATATACTGACGCAGACTAACACAGATAGATGCAGACTAACAGATCGATATAGATATCTATATATTGACGCAGACTAGCACAGATCGATGCAGACGAAGACAGATCGACATATATTTACGCAGACTAACACAGATCGACGCAAAATGACATAGATCGATGCAGACTGACACAGATCAACGCAGACTCGCACAGATCAACGCAGACTCACACAGATCGACGCAGATTGAAATAGATCGACGCAGACTGACACATATTGATACAGACTGACACATATTGACGCAGACTGAAACAGATCGACACAGACTGACACATATTCACACAGACTGAAACAGATCGACACAGACTGACGCATATTGACGCATACTGACACATATTGACGCAGACTGACATAGATCGACACAAATAAGGGAATTCCCTTAGAAAGTTACATTCGTTTTTTTCCGTCAAATCTCCGATTCATAATATTGATTTACATTTAAGGTTTTATAATTTTAATTTTCTGACTCAAATGTGGTTAAAACGTTATAAAATTTAAAATAACAGAACATCAACTGAAACTGAAACAGATCGACACAGACTGACACATATTCACACAGACTGAAACAGATCGACACAGACTGACACATATTGACGCAGACTGACATAGATCGACTCAGACTGACACATATTCACACAGACTGACACAGATCGACACAGACTGACACATATTGACGCAGACCGACACAGACTGACACATATTGACGCATACTGACACATTGACGCAGACTGACATAGATCGACACAGACTGACACATATTGACGCAGACTTTCACATATCAACACAGACTGACACATATTGATGCAGACTGACATAGATCGACTCAGACTGACACATATTCACACAGACTGACACAAATCATCGACACAGTCTGACACATATTGACGCAGACCGACACAGACTGACACATATTGACGCAGACTGACATAGATCGACACAAATAAGGGAATTCCCTTAGAAAGTTACATTCGTTTTTTTCCGTCAAATCTCCGATTCATAATATTGATTTACATTTAAGGTTTTATAATTTTAATTTTCTGACTCAAATGTGGTTAAAACGTTATAAAATTTAAAATAACAGAACATCAACTGATAACGCAAAAAAATGTTCGATGAATTTTGAACTAATTAACATGAGGGAGAGCGTCAAATTAGGCCTATTTAGAAGATTTATCTACTACCTATATTAAAATTGCCGTTGTCAAAAGTTGAATTAGTGAATATGAATGTGAAGACTGACTTGAAATGGATAAAGTGGTTTCAGTGTTACTGTGTGTGTGGATTTCAGAGGAAGTTTGTGATTTGTGTAATATTATTCTCGGAAAGGACAGGTCGCGGTATTGTGCACGTGCGTGTAAGTTGTCGGTTTGGTGTTTTTGTCAAATGTGACAGAGCTGCGCTCGTGTCTCTCTTTTGATTTGTTGAGCATTTTCTGCTATAACTTCTAACAGAAGCTTCGTTTTTGTGGCCTATCATATATATTATGTGTCTCAGTTCAAAACCGGAATCGTTTAAAGCCTGAATTGTCACCGTCACTCACAGTGTAGACGAACTTAAAGGTATAGTAAACTCAAACAAGTGATTTATGTGTTGGAAAGATGCATACCCGGACCACCAACACATACTGACACTTTAACAAATGAAAAATGCGTAATTTTAGAGTTAATAAAAAAACAAACATTATTATTCCTGCTAAAATGGGGCAGCCATTTTATTTCGTTTTTGTGACGTCCGGTGGTATAGCTTGGAGCGAAGTGATGTCAGCTCTGTCCATCTGCTCTATGCACAGTGTAAACAAACGCTCTAATTTACGACAAGGCGCTTCGCTTTCATCAACCTAACTTGTAAAAGAACATAAATGACTTGATAGTATAATAAACTATTTAACTAAATATATTTCAATTTGTATCAATAGAACGAAATGGAGTTATAGTATTTTTCTTTTTTTTTAAATCCAAAGAAAAAAATGCATATTATTAGGCCTATTAGTATGCTACGTTCGAGCAAAAACGACCACTCACGATACCCAAATGATAATTTTCTTTTCTTTGGGACTACTTAATTGGTCAGTTTTGTGATTTTAGATGGGAAAGTCTACTTAATACAGGATTTTACATTTTACTTACAGTAATAAAGCAAGGCGGTTGGTAATGTCCATTACGATTTGAGGTGTATCCATGCTGTTATCACACAATACCCTGTGATCTTCATAAAAGAGGCACGTCTTTTTAGTGTGTCTAGACACAGTGTCTGGGGACCGTCTAAATATACCTGCCAATCAGGAACCACAGGTACAGCCACGGAAAGAAAATACCAATTAACTAAGAAAACACTCCGATTATTATTTCAGTACGTGGGTTAATTTATGTACAAACCATAATACAATTATTTCAACACTTTTTCAATGGTGGTTTATTTTGTATTAAACATAATATATAATTGTCGCTGGCTTACTGGGATGACTATTATTACAGAATATTGCGATGCATCCGCAAAAATGAGGTATGTTTTGTTTCTTCAGTTCGAAGACTAATTCCTGACGTGACACGTTAGGTATTACGTAAGCACCAGCTCGCCAGAGGGTGTATTCACTGGAATGGTACAAAATGGCTGTGTCTGTTATATATAATAGCCATCACATTTAAGCGTTTTATTAATTAACTATACGATTATACTTGTTGATATTAGGTAATAATGTGCATTATATATCGTTGAATATGCATACCAGGTCAAATGCCTTTATTGTCCCTTCCTTTAAGGATAAAAATAGAAATGGGGATTCCGTTGTTTACCGAAAAGGTGCAGTTTTCACGTTCATGGAAGAATGAACGTTGGTTTATTAGATCACGTGATAGCATTTTAGCCATTCAAGACGCCTATTACAAAACAGTAATTATAAAATGGAATTATATTATAATATAATATGTAATTGCAGAAATAACTTATTTTTTCAGATAGAATAGCAATATTACTCTCTCTCTCTCTCTCTCTCTCTCTCTCTCTCTCTCTCTCTCTCTCTCTCTCTCTCTCTCTCTGTGTGTGTGTGTGTGTGTCGCTATGTCCGTCCTCTCTCTCTCTCTCTCTCTCTCTCTCTCTCTCTCTCTCTCTCTCTCTCTCTCTCTCTCTCTCTCTCTCTCCCCCCAAGATCTAGATAGACAGACACACAGAAACAGACAGACAGACAGATATATATAGATAACAGACCGAGTGTGTCATGTTCCAGGAATATATTGATTATTGCGAGGGAAATAAATGTGTTCCGAGACAGTTGTAGTGTATGTATACTTATGTTTTAATGCAAATACACACCTTGTATTTACCTGGACACTGTCAACACATTAATGATTTTATTTGACATGCGCGATGCTAGTGTTCATTGACTTGAGTCACGAATGTCTTTCATGCAATTAAATGGAGCAGGTAAGCTTCGCACTGAATGCAGATCAAACACGGGTGGGTTATGAAGTATCCACCCATGAAATGGACAATGCTTGAATCACTAAAGGCGTTTTCTCGTGATGCGACTTTAAGTAACCATTTATGGGAAAGAAAAGAAATGTTTATTTGACCCCCATAGCATTAGCCGTGTTTAGATGTAGCTCAGTGGTTGGACACCGGCTTGACATACGATGGGTCGTAGGATTGATCGACAGATATGAGGTGTGTGTGTGTGTGTGGGGGGGGGGGGGGGGGGGGTGTTCTTGGGGTGTTTCGTTTTTTTTTTTTGGGGTTTTTTTTTTGGGGGGAGGGGTCTAGCCAGTGACCCTCGATAGGTACATCAAAGATCGTGGTATGTACTGACTTTTCTAACGGTAAATACCCATATAGGATATTTTGGATAGTCTCTGTAGGAGTACCCCATAAGTGGACCCTTTGGGCTATTTCTCGTTCCAGCCAGTGCTCCACAACTGGTGTAACAAAGGCCGTGGTATGTACTATCCTGTCTGTTGGCTGGTGCAAATAAAAGATCCCTTGCTGCTAATCGAAAAGAGTAGCCCATGAAGTAGCGACAGCGGGTTTCCTCTGTCAATATCTGTGTGGTCCGACGCCATATAACCGTAAATAAAATGTGCTGAGTGTGTCGTTAAATAAAACATTCCTTCTTCTTCTGTAGGAGTATGTCTGTTAAAGGTTATTTTGTTTAACGACATTGATTAATTAATTATTATTAATTAATTTGATGTCAAACATTTGGTAATTCTAACACATAGTCGTCAGAGGAATCCCGCTACATTTTCTTAAGACATCTTTTATATGCACTTTCACAGAGACAGGAAAACACATACCATGGTCTTTGACCAGTTCTGGTGGCCTGATTTGGAACGAGGAAAACAATCAGTTAAATGAATCAACCGAGGCGGTTCGATCCTGCGACGAAAGCACCTCAAGCGAACACTCAAGCTAAATCCCGCCCCGTGCAGCAGCAGCGGGTTTCCTCTCTCTTTTCCTCGATCAAGTGAGGAAACGATCACGTTAGACACCTTATAGCCGTAGTTTAAAATGTGCTGAGGTGTTTTGTTAAAAAAACATGGTTTTCTTCGCAACACAAGTACACTTTGACAGTTTAGTGTTATAGAAGGGAAGCCGAGGTTTCTTTAACAATAACCCATTACACTGTGTGTCTGTGTCAGTGTGTGTTTGCGCACGCGTGTATGCCATCAACTACATAATAGAACATACGCAATATTTAAATCGTACCATGTTACCTGAAACCTACCGTGAAAACGTACCTTTAGAAGCCTAATGACGACACGTAGATAAACATTAAGGGTAGACACAGTTTGTGAGAGAGAGTGGTCTATGGTTTTCGTCAATCTTAAGTCACTGATATAGATCTGTGGTAAATCCGGCGACATGGGGATGCTATTTTTCCACTCTGTCGGGATTCTGCTGGGCTACGCTCAGACTGTGGTTGGGTTTCTGTGTTTCCTGGTCGGCGTCGTGTCTCCCGCCTGGGCCGAGACCGACTGGGACCTGTACGGTCTCTACACAGAACGCTTCTGGAGGGGACCGTGGTGGTACTGCAAGACGACCGTCGGGAAAACCACGTCACCGTTGCTATGCAACGCTTTGGAGATTAGCGGAATGCCGCCCGGTACGTTTACTATTGGATTTAGTTAGAATGTTTTAGATATAAAAGAAAAACTAATGTTGATGTGAGATTTTCGAGTAAAAGCGTTCAATCAGTTTTTACACACCCACATGAGAGTTCACCCGTTGTACATCATTTTCTTCTCCAACATGATGGAGATCACGTTTCAGATTTGGTTACTCCACGCTGATGACCCGGTCGCCACAGCCGTATTATCCAATGAAATAAGCTGCACCGAAATTGACTGCTCTATTTATGTTATATGTGCACTACCCTCAGTGTGTTCAAGTCAGGGAGGGTGAAAGGTTATATACTTATTACACTTACACATCATCCCGCTTTTGAAAGAACATGAAAGAAATATTTGCTGAACAGCACATTCTAAACTACAGGTTGTTTGGTGTCCTACATTTGGTTAAGTTTCGATAAAGTTAACATGTAAACTTTATGCTAAACATCACCCAGTTTGATGTAAAGGTTCTGCAGTTTTCTACTCGCTTTAACAGACACAGACAGACACACACACTTACAGTAAGCGTGGTCAGTGTGTGGTGTGGTGTGTGTGGTGAGCACAATTGGAGTCTACAAGTACACAATCTATCACCTTCAATGTATTGGGGCTTTTCCCGTTCCAACCAGTGCCCACGACTGGTAATTCATAGATCGTGGTATGTCTAATGAAGAGTACATATAAAAAGTCTTTGCTGCTTTATTGGTAGGAGTAGCCTGTGTGGCGCCAGCGGATTTCATCTCTCTCTCTCTCTCTCTCTCTCTCTCTCTCTCTCTCTCTCTCTCTCTCTCTCTCTCTCTCTCTCTCTCTCTCTCTCTCTCTCTCTGTCTGTCTTTAAATTGTTATCAATATGTTAAGAAGTCTGATCTGCCATGAACGTCAGAGACGGTTTAAGTGTATATTAAACAAATGTGCATCGGATGTGGAATAATTGTCAAGCAAGACATCGGGTTGTTCGTTTGGAACACGTCATAGGTAGGTGGTGAAAATGTTGCATTTTACAACTGTTTTCTATGATTTGATGCCAATTATGATTTCGTTATTAGGCTTATACTATTTGTAATCGTTTTTTTTATGTAAACGTTACTTTACTTAAGATGCAAGTAACGGTTTTATCTACTGAATCACAATAACTTTGCTTTACACGCCAAATTATTCTTGAATTTTTTTCAAATTTTACTAAAAATAAGAAGTTAATGGATACATAGAACAGAACCGAGAGTTAATATGTATTCGTAAATGAGAATAACGACCACTGTGTATGCATAACGTTACTGGCCATTGCTTTATAAGAACATTTTGTATGTCGCGCTGAACACGTTTTGTATAGGTTGTGTTCCAAAGAAAACTCCGTAAACTGTATAGAGTTTTCTGATTTACTGTATAGGTTGTTATGGAACGAACATCTGTCATTTTATACAAAATTAAAGTTAACTGAAACTAGACTTAGTCTGCTACACTGTATTAAATTATTCCATGGAATGTATCAAAATCAGCCATTTACACCTGAAAATTAATTAAACACCACCTGTGTAGCAGCGAAAAAAGACGCCTAGAAATAGCTGTCTGTGCCGACGGGATTTATGCAGATATTGAAAGTTTTTACATATGCTGTATATACTTAGTATTTATCGATATGGCATGAATAAAACGATTTGTGACAAGCACATCAGTGTAATTACAGCTCCATAGTTAGTTATAATATAGTTTATGCATATTTATGGTTTCTGTCTTTTTTCTTAGAATATAAATATTTATTTTCACTGTTACATTCTGACCGTCTTTTTTCAATATCTTCTGTATGTATAGAACATAAATTTTGCATCTACTTTTTTATTAAGTACGTTTTATATGGTCAAAACTAGGGAGAGGTTAATTAATTTCCAAATGTGTATCAATTTATGCTAACAAGTGTTTATTTATTATTTCGTTGGTGTGTGTGGGGGGTGGGGGGGAGAGTATATCGTTCACTTAAAGATGCAAAATATTGTTGCATATCTTATTAACAAAAATAGTTACACAAACCCATACACAATAATCGCATAAATACCTACCAGACTGCCATTCACTGTACCACACGACATAATCAATTGTTTATGAACAAAAAACGTCCTCACAAACATCGTCATGGCACAAATTATCAGATACATCGTAACTTGTTTTTTGGGCGTTGAATACCATTTAATTTGTTTAATTGGCTGTGTTGTGGAGGTTAGTTCTTTTTGTCGTGACATTTTTACACTCAGAGTTGTTTTTTGTGGAATTATCATTTTTCTTTCCATAGTAAATTGTTCAGGGATAATTTTGTAATTTTTAGTTTGAAAAACATTGTTTTTGTCTGAAATTGTGGCTACCTTTAACTTTAATTCTAACTTTCCATGTTCCATTATGCCATGGTAAATAATCTTCTCAAAATCACACGACTGCACTGGACAGTAGTAGCATATATATTGAGTGTCCGCCATTGTGCTCCTGCAAAATACAAACAAAAACGATGTCTCATATAAATTAAATATAAATAATATAATTATTACAGTATATATTCATGTCATTCTATAATATATTTTTATAAAAGATATTTTGATATTTTAAAGCTGGTCATAATAAATTCAAAATCTAACAACCTATACACATTCTTTTGCCAATATCAAAACAACTTATACAACATTATTATAACAACCTATACAGACGTCGATTGTTAAACAACGTAGAATTTAATTAATTAAAAATATGTTTCATGTTTATTGTAGGGTTTGTGTAAATGTTTTTGACACTAAACATAATTGAGTTTGTTTCTGTACACGTTTGAAAAAGTTTTAGCAAAAAATAAAAAGGTTCATCGTGATTTCATTCGCAATGTTTGGGTCTTCTTGTTGTAGTCTTGATGATTGAACACATACAAATACAATAAATAACAGCTGTATTTATGCAATACGTTGATACAATCATTTGACAAAGTATAGACCTAATCAAGAAATCGTAACTAGCATCAAATATTAAGGAAACCATTGTAAAAGCAATATTCTTACTACCTACCTTTGACGTGTTCCGAACGTACATCCCGATGTCTTGCTTGACAGTAATTCCACATCCGATGCAAAATAATTGATATACACATCCGTTCCCCTACAGTGTTATTTGTGTTTATTGACAGGTGACGTGTTGGCGCTTCTCATCCTCTCGGCCGTTTCCGTCATCTCTTACGTCATCACATTCATACTCGGCACCGTTCTCATTTGTTGCTGTCGGTCGCCAGGCAACGCCTCGAAGTGGAAGCTTGTTTCCGTTTTAGCAATGATAGCAGGTTAGTAGTTTCATTTCATTTTATTTGTATGTAAGCCATTAGTGATTTCACTAGAAATGTAGCAAGGCATATGGTAGACCAAACACTTTTGGGGCATTTTCACCATTTTCGGGGCACTTGTTTTTCATTAAAAATACACAAAAATTAATTGAAATAAACATTAATGCAATTTATGTGCTTGCTTTAATAAATGAATGGCAAAAGATATAAAAGGCATATTTTATTAATTAATAATACCTTTTTGGGTGTTTTGTAAAGGCAATTTTAGAATTAATTAGTAAAAAAGGCTCGTTTAATCTCAGGGCAGCATGGTGCTGATTAAGCCAAGATTGTACTAGACTACTGAGGCATGGTGCTGCACCATGCTAAAACAATCTAGGGAAAACACTAGCCATAATTATATATTTAAAGTACAGTGACAAACACAAGAGGAAAACCTTGAGCCTTATGGCTGGTAGTCTAACCACATAGTCATCAATACCGATACTGTTGAGTTTTGCCGCTTTGGAAATGCTCGTGGTCAATATTCATACAGAACAGACGTTAATGTGGTTACCACTGCTATACTTACACAGGCAAGCATACAGACAGTGACCGGTATAGCCAGTGGATCAGGAAAAGAACCAACGTGGGTCCATTCTACCAATCACTTTTTAAGTCTGGCTTCCATAATATCTGAAGCAGACTATCTGCAACTGGGTTCTCGTAACAATAAATTGTCTTCTGTCTGCGTCAGTTTGTACTAGTCTAACTGGCAGCCTGCTACCAGGTTTATGGAAATCAGACTTTATTTCGCGGAGAGGTTCGAAAGGGACAGCAACTCTTATTAACATTCTCCATGCAGGCAACACACTAGATGATCTGGGATTGGTTTCATGATGCAGGTGTCGACTGTCCGTTCCCCTGCCCACACAGGTTTTTTTTGTTATTGCTCATCTTAACATCATATAGTCTAAACGTTAAATAAATTCTGTTCACAACAAAATAAAAGGTTTTTTTTTTTTTTTAAAGTACTAAAGTTAATAATACTGCTAAATTGGCTGCAGCAATGTTGTGATCCCTTAAAGTAATCTAACTGTGTGTTGTTTTCGTGTTTCCAGGCACATCCGGTCTGGGTAGCGTCATCGTTTTCAGTATGTCTTCAACCGCCAGCACGTTCATCTTTGGGTTCTACCTCACCATGGCCGGGTCGTTCCTGGCCGTCACAGGGGGGTTCACCCTCGCCTGGTCGCAGCTCCGCTACTGGAGGTTCAAGCTGGGCACACCCGTCAGCGCCGCCAACTGGGACGACCTCCCGCGACCTTATCGACGTCGCAGACGACGTCATCCCAACAGCGTGGTCACGTGGGACCCGGCGCACGGGTATCCGTATTCCGGGTACAAGATTGGAACCTACGAGGGAACCGCGCAGTGGGTGCAACACCATAGCTAGAGGAGGAAATATGTGATAAAGAAGTTCATATTCCGAATAACAGTTCATTGGTTGGATAAGAACAGTTCATATATTAAATAACAATTCACTGGTTGGATAAGAACAGTTCATATACTGAATAACAATTCACTGGTTGTATAAGAACAGTTCATATACTGAATAACATTTCATTGGTTGGATAAGAACAGTTCATATATTAAATAACAATTCACTGGTTGGATAAGAACAGTTCATATACTGACAAACATTTCGCTGATGTGTTTTTCGGCTATTGGATGTCAAACTGAGGTAAATGTAAAACGTACGTGATGAACCACATCAATATAAGAATTCAACAGTTAAATAAAAACATCACAGATAATTGTTTCTTAACTGATTGGATAAAATAAGTTCAGATATTGAATAACAGTTCACTGATTGGATAAAATCAGTTCAGATACTGACTAACAATTTACTCATTGGATAAAAACAGCTTATATACTGAATAACAATTTACTGATTGGATAAAAACATTATGTATTTGTTTACGATTTCGATAACATAACTATAGGCGTCGGAATATACCGATAATTTGAGAAAGGGGAGGTGCCAGTTTTATATTAACTCGCCTTTCAATTGGGGTGTATTATTTTCAGGCAGAGAGAAATTACCCACTGCTCCACCTCCAACTACCTCACCTACACCCCAGCTTCCGACGATATTGTGATACTGAGATATATCTTTGATGTGGCTCACGTGTTGAATACTACGAGAATAATTTTATATTATTTTATTTACTCTTATAAAACGTTTTGGTAAATGTGTTTTATGTTTTGCCACTGTAAGAACAAATGTGTATGCATATGTTGATGTAATTTATGCAGGAAATACAAATTAATAAAAAATAATTTCTGTCAATAGTTATTTCAGAAAAGTTTCCAGGAACAAGTTGTAAAAACCTTGTATGTTTTATACTCTGTCAAAAAAGAATCGCACAGGCGAAATATGCAAGGAATTATCTCTTTAATACATATTGTCATAATGTCGTTATTTATTATCGTATCACAGTCAAATTAGACATGAGTATATAACAATGTTCTTGCTATGGACTGACGGCAGTGGACGCGTTTTCGTCACATAACAGCGTCGCATGAGGGCGCTGAAATCAGTACCTTGTGTGGCCACCACCAGCAGCAATCACTGCGCAACATCTCCTTGGCATAGACTGAATGTGTCTCTGAATCCGGGCACGTAGAATCCTAGCCCATTCTTCCTGCAGTGCATGTGACAGTTGCGGAAGCGTCTGAGGCTCCGGGTCACGTTGGCGTACACGTATGTCCAGTTCGTCCCATAGATGTTCGATGGGGTTGAGATCTGGCGATCTTGATGGCCATGGCAGCACATTAATGTTCTCATTCTGTAGGAAATCCATTGTTACACGGGCCGTATGCGGCCTGGCATTGTCCTGCTGAAAGAATTCTCTCTGTCGATATCCAAATTGGGAAGCATGTGACGGCGAAGAATTTCATCCCGGTAGCGTACAGCTCCCAACATCATGACACTCCCTCCACCAAATCTGTCAACTTGGACAACACAGTTGTTGGTAAAACGTTCATTGCGGCGTCTGTAAACACGTTGTCGTCCATCACGTCGCTGTAGAAGGAAACGTAACTCGTCGCTGAACCATACTCGCCGCCAGTTTCCCAAGTTCCACCCCTGTACATTCGTGCACCAGCGAACACGTAAATGTCGATGTTGACGTCGCAGGACGGGGCCAACATATGGTCTCCTAGCCCGTACACCAGCTTCTCGAAGTCGGTTCCGAATGGTTTGTGCAGATACTCTTCTCAAACCAGGTATGCGTCCAGCAGTGGTCGTTGCTGTGGCAGTTCGGTGACGCATGTGCAGGACCCGGGTGTAGCGATCTTGTGATGCAGTTGTTATGCGAGGTCTTCCACTTCTGAGCCGGTCTTCGGCTGACTGAAACTGCTGGTACCTGTCCCAGAGACATGGAATGGTGCTCTGATGGACGTTCATGTGGCGCGCGACTGCTGACTGCGATTCACCTAACTGGAGGCGGCCTATTGCAATGTTTCGATTCGGCAGGCTTAGTCTTGGCATCTTGTAACTCGTCTACGTCGAAATGAAAAGGAGGCATCATTGCGAGCATTGCAGCTTTAAATACCCATCACTACTCCAATCTTTTCCCAGAGTTTCACGTGCATTCGCCAAAAACTGACCATTTCACGCCGATTTCCTGCAATTGTCGCACAATGTGCCACAACGTGCGTTAAATTTGTTTTAGGGTGCATTTGGGCATGCTGTCCCATTCCAGGAACATTAACAAACATGGTCATTCAGCAACATTGTACAAAAAAACTATATTTTGTAAAATTAAACACCTTCCTTCTTTCCCTATCACCTATGCGTTTCTTTTCGGACAGAGTAAATTTTAGACATAAGTTACCCTTGTCTGAAGTATTGGATAGTGACCCCCTTTAAGTTATGGAGAGAGAGAGAGAGAGAGAGAGAGAGAGAGAGAGAGAGAGAGAGAGAGAGAGAGAGAGAGAGAGAGAGAGAGAGAGACAGACAGACAGACAGACAGACAGAGACAGACAGACAGAGACATACACAGAGAGACGGACAGTCATATAGAGACAGATAGAGACAGAGAGCGACACAGAGACAGAGAGACAAATACCAATAGTTTTATTTCAACTGACACGTTTTACGGATAAAATCAACTCAAGGCTTAACAATTAAAATAAAATAAAACTAAACCGAATCCGTGTTACAACGTACTTGGTATCACAACTGACTGGTGACTACGTAAAAGGGGAGAGATATTGCGAGTCGAGGCAGTTGGGGTACAGTACATACTTTTGGTGTGACATGGCGTCAAGACATGGTATGCAGTTTTAAGTTAATAGTGTTTGGCTGTATATGTGTATTATGTTTATTAGTAAATAATGTTGGACAAACTGAAGCGAGGAAAGTAATGCAATTGTGGTATGTAAATTTATGACAATTATATTAATGTGACAATATGTTTTGTATGTTATATTAAGTGTAATTTCACGTACCTTTGTATCGTTGGGTGTTTATATATATAGCTATATAGCTATCGTTATGTTGTGACGTTGTGATGTTTTACATTGTGATATGGACACCCGAGACGGACTACGTTCTATGGAAAGGGACTGGAAGTCGGAGAACGACTTACGTATAGTATACTATGTAGTTTAGGATGCATTGATTTGTGTCTGGTGAATACTCGAGGCATAAATGATGACGGAAAGTCATAAAGAAGACTGTTCCAATGGGAATGTAATTAACAGTTGTCTTTTGTATAAGCAAACGAGATATCTTTGAACATAGGATTCAATTTGTAATCCTATTAAAGAAGTGTTGTGTATTTTGTATTGTTATTAAATGTTCTATGTTTAAAAATGTGTTTTGTTGTCGCTGAGCAAACCTAGTCGTGTCATTCGGTGACATAAGCACGAGTCAAATGATTGACTGGTATAGTTTATACAGAGGAGGGTGTTATTGTCTATATGTCACACACACACTACACTGCACTACAATACACTACACTATACTACACTACACTGCACTGCACTGCACTGCACTGCACTACACAGCACTACACTACACTACACTACATTACACTACACTACACTACACTACATTACATTACACTACACTACACTACACTATAAGTTTCTTAAGGGGAATTTTTCCCATTAAAACAGATATATGAAATAGTAACGACAACAACAACATATATAATACACATATATGTATCCATATGTCTCACACAGACCTAAATACACGTACGTTTATATTCACATACATGTTCACACAAACACATACACTGTGACAGTCACTGCTACACCTAACTGTCGAGAACATAATGGAACCATACACACATAGGTCACGCGCGCACACATACAGAGGCACACCACAACTCTGGTCAGTTTCTAACAACCTGCAAAATTTTAAATAGAAGTAAAATATAATAATTCAAATCCATATTTAGATCACCTTTAACTGGAGGTGGTTGGGGAGAAGAGGATGGCAACGCATTTTTTGACGGCCTTTGATAAGCCAGTTGTAGTGCACTGGCTGGAGCGAGAAACAGCACAATGGGTCCCAGACCGACCGCGCATCCAACGAACGCTTTACCACTGGGCTATGTCCCGCCTTCGTACTTTCGAAGCCATCTTAGCTACGACATATCGTAGCTAGTCAAGAGTAAAATACGAATGGCGTAGATTTAAGATTTTCGAAGGTATCGTAGGGGGGCGGGACGCATCCCAGTTGTAAAGTGCTCGCTTGATGTGCGGTCAGTCTAGGATCGATTCCCGTTGGTGGGTCCATTGGGATACTTCTCGTTCCAGCCAATGCACCACGACTGGTATATCATAGGATGTAGTATGGACTATCCTGTATGTGAGATGGTTTATATAAAAGATCCCTTGCTGCTAATCGAAAAGAGTAGCCCATGAAGTGGCGACAGCGGGTTTCCTCTCTCAATATATGTGTGGTCCATAACCATATGTCCGACGCCATATAACCGTAATAGAATGGGTTGAGTGCGTCGTTAAATAAAACATTTCCTTCCTTAATTTACGATATGTGTCGTAAACAAAAATGGGAACTCTAATTAAGTGGAGATAGAAAAGATGGGGTGTTTCACGGTGGCATAGTCCGAACCCCCGACAAAGAGGCTCCGTAAGCGACCGTGTTCCACAGAGGTGAACATTTTAATTTCGGATGTTAGTCCATGAGCCAGACCAAATCTGAGTACCAAATTGGTGGATTTGTTAGTTAAGACTGATATCTGAAGTGTCCCAAATCAGTTGGTAGCCAAGTGCTATTATGGCAGCAAATGATCATAACTCACTCACTAGCAAAATCACCTATGGACATGCACTTTGGCTTATTTTGTTCGGTTTACAATTCTGTATTAGCCGATACATAGTCTTCAGTATTTATTTTATAATGTATTTACCAAAATCAAGAATGTATGGAGAAAGGGGCATTTTTTAAACATTTTCATGATGCATCTTCAAACGTTTTTCACTATTTTAAAGCAATGCATCTTCAAGCCAATTTTCGTTTTGGGTTTTGGATTATTATATGAGGCATCCATAAAACGTTTACATTAAGGTTTTTGGACATTTTGTAACCATGTAGACATAGTTTATTTACATGCGTCCAGTTGCAGCACCAGATGTGACCATTATTATAATGTTACCAAGTTGCTCTCTCATTTGTTTCCAGATTTCTACCAGGAACTTTGTAAGCTTATTCTAACTTTCCGTACTTGCCAGTAGTCTTCCAATTTTTGTAACTGAATTTTTAGGGCAAGAAATGTATATATGTTATTAAATCCCACATATAGTGGCTTCCATTATGGTTGTATTTATGGAATTCATCTTTGTTCGCAATATTTAGCACGCCATCCGTAGGATAGTCGACTGTGCCTGAGCGTAAAATGATCCTTATGAAGTACTACATCAGGTAAGTACAACGAAGGCGGTCGGCAGTGTACATCAAAGAGAAACGATTAAAATGATCCTTATGAAGTACTAAATCAGGTAAGTACAACGAAGGCGGTCGGCAGTGTACATCAAAGAAAAACGATTAAAATGATCCTTATGAAGTACTACATCAGGTAAGTACAACGAAGGCGGTCGGCAGTGTACATCAAAGAGAAACGATTAAAATGGTCGGAAACTGTTAAAAAGGCCTTACGTATTATGTTGCATTTTGTCCCAAATCCCACAAATCACCAAAATTTTGGCAGCAAATGATCATAACTCAATAGCAAAATCACCAATGGACATGTAATTGGCTTATTTTGTTTGGTGTACAACTTTGTATTGGCTGATACATAGTTTTCATTATTTATTTTATATAGTATTTACCAAAATACGGAGGCGGTCAGCAGTGCAGATTAAAAGTGGACCAGCGATTAAAATGGTCGGAAACTGTAAAAAAGGCCTTACTTATTATATTGCATATCAAATGAGAAGAAGCTATCCAAATGATCGGAAATTGTTAAAATGTCCTTGCATATTATGCTATAGATCTAAGCTTGGTAGGCAACTTGTGAGTACTGCAGTAGGGCAGTATCATGCTATCCATACTTTCTCACCATGTTCCAGGTTACTGCCCCCCCCCCCCACCCCACCCCCCACCCAGTGATGTGTGTGTCCCATACCACAATGCCACCAACTGTTTTGGAATGTTCTATGTTATGGTGTATGGAACAAAGAGACGGTTGGCATATTTATCAAATGTCAGTTTGTTGGCAAAAACAGTATTCCAGGAAACTATGCTGACTTTTTACATGATCCAACCATCAAGCAGGATCTTTACACATTCTTCACCACCAAGATTGCCACACAGTTATTCTTCGAGGAACCGATCGTTCACTGTGACAATGTAACCACGAGGAAGCAGACACTAGACGTTTAATTTATGTGCAGGATTCTGAATGGTTGTACCAACAGTCTGATAGGCACTGTTGACACAGGTATGCTTGCTAAGTAGCAAGTTCCATCATTTGATTGCACCAAGTCTGATAGGCACTTTGACACAGGTATGCTTGCTAAGTAGTAAGTTCCATCATTTGATTGCACCAACAGTCTGATAGGCACTGTTGACACAGTTATGCTTGCTAAGTAGCAAGTTCCATCATTTGGTTGCACCAACAGTCTGATAGGCACTGTTGACATAGGTATGCTTGCTAAGTTGCAAGTTCCATGATTTGAATACCTTGGATCAAAATGTGAGTATTTGGGTTGCCTTTGATACATGAAACTACTTACCGTTTTATACATGAATTATATATATGATGTTCTGGGTGAAGAGAAATTCTCGCCCCTGCTTTCCATAGCTTCAAATGCTCCCAGCTCCTGAAATGCTTCACAGTTATCTTGTATTGTACGACGAGCGACATGGAACATGTTGTCGAAGCAAGGAATGTGTTTTACTGCCAGAAGGGGAAGACAATATAAATCATTCCACCACCCAGAATGCCTTACTGCAGCACTCAACATCATTTTCATACCAAGCTGGAATATGGTCCACCTGTCAACAAGTGAACACAATGCTCTCACTCCAGAAGGGTGGCGATAGACTTATAATAAAGATATCTAGTTCTGTATACTGTACTTGTGGCATTTAAAGCCTTCAGTGAATTAGTTAAGTGTGGCTGCGTGAGTAGGTGGATGTGGCACTAGATGTGCTTGTAAAACGGCCCAATAGAAATACACTAAACTGTGTATTTGTGATAAGTAAAATGTTCCACAGAAACTTCATACATGTGTAACATTCAAGTGTCTTGAATCAGAGGTCGCGTTAAGATGCGTCCATGCGTGCCTGAACGTATAGAAAGCAGCCTTGGACGTCTGCTCATCACCACACGTGATAATAAAACCGTCCCAGTTTATTTTCAAAGACGCATTCCAGACGCATGTTTATTCCATCATTTCATCATCACCACGTCCTAAGTGATCTGGACGCATGGAATCAGTTAGCCAAGTCAAACAATTCGTCACTCATAATCCGGCCATGATCTCCGCTATCGTTCCCACTATAAACCTATTGTAATTTTTTTTAGTGAAAATCACTTTCTTCTTCTGATCGTCTGGTGGCATTGTGGGAATGGCAAGACGAGTCTATATTTTGAAAGGTATACAGGACGCTTCGGTTGATTACGGTATATTCTATCAGGCCGAAACGCCATCGGAAATCCTCGTGTGGCCAATGCACGTCACAATCAATGGGCTACGTTACTAACACTGGAGCCCTGTTAACAGTTGACATGTACCTTACTATAGTGGACAGATGAAATGTGACAATAACGTAATAATTGCGGCCACTATATCAGCAAACTACATCAATATATCACTATGCGTCTGAACATTGATATATACTCTCCCAAAAGAGTTCTGTTACACGTGACTTCGACATCATTTATTTTAGTTAAATATTACATATTTCATTATGAAGTGACATTGTATGATTACTAAATTATCTAACAGTAGACGACCCTATTCTGGATTTGCAGTGTTAACGTTGAAGTGTATCACATGATGTGAATCAATCATGGGGTTTCAATGTTCAGTATCGGTTATGTCCTCAGAGCTGCACAACGACGACGCATGGATGCAACAAGATTTTGAATGACACGTTGGGGGATGTTTTGCCATTCATTCTGTAACGCCAAGTACAGATCCTGTAGTGTTTGTGGCGGAGGGTTCCTTTGGCGAACTCTGCTATCCAGGAGGTGTCCCCAAAAATGTTCAATTGGGAATAAATCTGGCGATCTTGCTGGCCATAGCAGGACACGAACGTTGTTTTGCTGTAGAAAGTCTTGACAGACACGTGCATTGTCATGCTGAAAGATACCACGAGTGACGTTAATCAGTGGAACAACGTGATGTTGCAGTATCACGTCCCAGTAAAGCTGGCCATTGAGCACTCCATTAACTTGCACCAAAGCAGTACGACCACCATGGTGAATCCCTGCCCACACCACCGAAACGATCGTGCTGTAGAACACAATTGATGGCGTAAGTTCATAATGACGTCGATAGATCCTGGAACGTCCATCTGCTCTGAATAACATGAAAAGAGATTCATCGGAAAAGAGAACTGTCCTCCACTGTGCATGTCTCCATCAAAAATGTTGACAACACCGAAGTCATTCAGCGAGATGACGTGCCGTGAGAACGTTGCGTCGCACAGGTCCCCTTGCTCGAAGACCAGCTTGACATAGACGATTGATAACGGTTTGGGAGAAATTCTTCTTAGTCCAGGAATTTGGCTAGCTGTGGAGGTCGCTATCCTAAATCTATCCCGAAGGTGTATCACCCGGATGTATCGATCTTGGACTGGGGTGGTCAATCTCGGTCGGCCTGACCTTGGTCTATCACGAGTGCTTCCTGTGTTGTTGTAACGCACCCAAAGTCTGCTTACAATGGCTCTGCATACCCCCATATGTCGGGCAACATCATCCTGGTTCACCCCTGCTTGAAGGCGTCCAGTAGTGTTATGGCGTTATTCTTCTGTAAGTTTCGGCATTGTATCGTCAACCTCTCTGAAAAAACTGTGAATCGATGGCATTTGCCGACGGTGTCTTTTATACCCCTATGTAACAATGTCACAGCGTGCAAATTGTGACAGCATTTGGCTACACGTACCACTTACAGCGTGTGATTTGTCAGTTTAACGTAAAGTTGGATTAAAGGCTGCGTTTTGGCATCATCAAGGTCAAACTTTGGTAGTGATTTCATTGCAGGGTACGAATATTGTTTATTGTGTGTAACATAAGATTTTATGTTCATATTGGTAATACATATAATATTCAAGTAGTTGATGGTGTAACATAACTTTTTTAGGAGAGTATAGTTTAGGTATTGTGTGGATTTGTTTAATTATTTGTTTGAACATTGAAATTTAACCTAACTTGATAATAATGGCCATTGGCTGTCAAAAGCTAGCGGCAGTGAGCCACTTACACTGATATATGGCAACTACGTGTTTGGAGTGTTCGTAGGCCCTATGGTGTGCACTATGTACTGTATACAGTCAATAGAAATATAGTGATGTAACACAAGGCTCAAAATAAGCGGTGTCGCATCGCAATTTGCGATAATTAGAAATTATAGGCCTACATGATCATGATTAAATCGATTTTTTTTTTTTTGTATCTCATTTGTGAAGGACTGGTAATCCGCCTCTCTCCTAAGAGAGTTGCAGTTTTCTAGGTCAGAAGGCCTGACTGCGCTATTTGTGAAACGACTGCATTCAGCGATAGGCCGTGACCCAGTTTCTTTTTGCGTATGGCCCAAACAAGCACGCGCCGTGGTTGCGTAGCAAAAGCATTTTCCCGCGTCCCCTGGCATGTTTTCTTTTTTCTTTTATTTATCTGAAATGTTTTTCAGGCGTTCACTGTTTTGAGCATGACTTCTGACGATAGTTTTAAGGTATGTAGAGGCGTTTTAAGGTGCAAAACACTGGGAGAGGGGGCAAGCAAAAGATTTTTTTCTTTACGTCCCAATTTTGTTCTGAAATGCTGACACAGGGGTTACGCATTTCCGTGCCTCTGTGTATTCTTATCCCTGGGGTATGGATTCTTACCCCGGGGTTAGTGGTGGTGGTAGTAGTGGGGGTCAAATCAATGTTTTATCGAGTTTGATGTCAAAATAAAGGGAATAACATTCTAGACCTCGTGACCTGTTTTCCAACCTTTTTTATTTTCAAAGATAAACATATCGTGTTTGGTACCAAAATAAAGGGTATAATAACCTGTTATTTCCGAAAAGAAATATGGACTCATGTATTTTGAGAATGGACTCATGGAAATGAGCCAATTCAGGAGCAAGTGAGTCCACTGGGGAAAAAAGGACTCCTGTGAACAAATCCTTAATGCTACCCGTGTGAATGATATATGCCACTATGCATTGTACTTCTTAATCAGGTTAATCTATGTTGTGATAACACTACCCTATATCCCAAGGAAAATTTGCCTGGTCTTGAACAGAATCATACCAAAGCTAAACGCTGGTAAGATTCATAATAGATGTTACAGCTTTCCCCCTTAACATCCTGTCTCCATATTTTGTCCCTTTGTATAAAAATTCATTTTGTGACTTGAATATCATAATTGCATTTACTGACCTCAAATATGTACGGGTTAGACAACAAAATTGCGAGGCTAGGTGGCACTGGTGCTTCATTGGTACAAATAGGTTTTACTTGATAATATGGCCGCCATAATATATTTTGAAGAAGTGGTTCATATTAAAATTGAAAACTAAGTCAATGCATGGTCAGCACGTGGACAAAATTGGTGTTTTTGTCTGAAATGTCCACATTATTCTTAAATGTGGACCTAAGCTGCCTGACCTAGTATCCTTAAGTGCATTCACAAACGAATAGAAGAATCCATTTTGGGGTCCCGGGGTAACTTAGTTTTGATGTCTATATTACCAGTGCTTGGCTGGTGGTACGAAAACTCTAAGGGCCGATTTCATATGTCTGGGTTATCGGTGGATGTTGGTAACATATGGGTTAACCCTAGGTTAAACCCTGGGTCTTGTTTACTGTGCATTTCACATGTCTGTTTTTCAATAACCCTAGTTTAACACTGGGTTACAATTGTATTGCTTGTTTAAATCTGCCATGGAGGTGGTTTTTCGCTGGGTTTGCTCAAAGTACCTTTTCTGTATGGATAATTTCGGCAACAAAATCGTGTTTTACGTCAGTATCGAAGAGCCATGAAATGTGAACGTATTTCTAGAGACCATTTTGAACCCACTACAGTGGCGAATAAAGGGTGGCGGGACGGGGTTTGATAATTTGATAATAACTGCTACCGAGTTTGTTATTCTATTTATTACTCCAGCTATTTTTTCTCTAAATGCCTTTATTTTAGAAGCATATGCACGTGCATGTATAGAAACAATGTAAACCACTTTGCACACTGTTCTGAGTATTGCCATAACAGTATTTTAATCACATCCACAGATAATTTTCAAAAACAAAAGTTCTCTTTATTCTGATATATATATATATAATGAATTGCATTAAAATAACATTTTGTTATAAATTTAACATTAAAACAGTCGTGAACGCCAACTCTTTAAACTACATGACGTCATTATGTGTATTTGCCAAATCGTGATGCTATTATATTTAGTACCGACAAAGTCATTGGTTTGTAAGCGTCAAATCGTCCAATAATGTTGTACGTTGCACCACTGCAGAATATTTCTCACTGAGAAAATATGGAAAATATTTTGCCTGTTATGAGTGACCGCTGGGGTAATAAATATAGTTATTTACTAAATTAGCAAAAATAAGCATTTTCTTCATGGTGTATGAAATGCACGAAAATGGTAAGTACTAGTATTGGAAGTTGATCGGTTACCACCATAAACAATGCAAAGACTGCAGTCTTACTATGACATGATTTCGTGTTTGTCTCGTCTTAATAAAGGGGAAAAAAGCCAGATAGGCTTACAAGTTTTAAAATTTGACCAAAAGTTGTCTCGGTGCCCTTAAGCGTACACGTCCCTTTATTTTTTTTTTTTTTTTTTTTTTTTTTTTTTTTTGTGGGAGGGGGTTGCAGGCTTGTTTTGGTCTAAATTAAAGGGAAATGCCCGATTCTTTGTAAAACGTTTATTCATATTTGCATTATTACCAACAGCTATGTAGGGTTCTGTACGCACTTTACATGGATTATATAACTAATATCGTGAGTAAAATGATGGTGAAACGTTTTCAGGCCTGCTCATTATGCCCAAGCATCTCCATAATTTTTGTCCAAATACGAAGTTTTGCCACAGACTGGAGGGGGGGGGGGGGGTTGCTGATCCCCGTACGCGGATGCTAATATCATACCGGTAACTAGTTTAAACTACAAAGTGATGAAGATAAAAGCTATCCCTCGCTTATGTCCCTTTCCAGATCCGCGGGTAACCCATGCAAAAAGCGTGGTTTTATAAACACGGGTAAAACACACACATGTGAAATGCACCACGGGTGTAGGTCTTGGTCAAGGTTTTCAGTGTTTTACGTAAATCAGTGTTAAACCTAGGTTTTTATATAACCTGGTGTCACGTAAACCAGTGTTAAACCTAGGTTATCATATAACCCGGTGTCACGTAAACCAGTGTTAAACCTAGGTTATCATATAACCTGATGTTACGTAAACCAGTGTTAAACCTAGGTTATCATATAACCTGATGTTACGTAAACCAGTGTTAAACCTAGGTTATCATATAACCTGATGTTACGTAAACCAGTGTTAAACCTAGGTTATCATATAACCTGATGTTACGAAACACAGACATATGAAATCGGCCCTGAATGTCCACACAACTAATATCTAATATCACCACCGAATCTGCTCATGCAACTTAACTATCCACATAATTAAATCATTTAAATTTAAATATCAACACATTAATATATAGCGATACCAACTTAACACTAGGAAAACAGTCTCAGCTGCAAAGCAGTTCACAATTTCATTGCTGAAAGCGAATGTTTTGACTGATAAAACTGTTCACCTTCCCCTTTATTCTTCTTGTCTCTCTGTTCTAATCTATATATAAATATTTATATTTTGACAGGTTAAATATACAATAGTTTTATAGTCTTCAACACTAAATGCATATCTTGTACTTTCTATGTTCACCAGTTAATATTTCAATTGTATAAAGGTCTTTATATAGGCTGTGCCTGTTGACCCATCCCATCTGTTAATATAAACAGAAATAAATATTGTTTAAATCAACTATCCACATACATTTAGATTTAATTTCAGATTAATACTCACTGAATAAGAGGCATTTGAAGGCAGACACTGTGTGATTGTAAACTTATACATTTATTTATGAGAAACTTGCTTCATGTGTGTGTGTGTCGTCGGCGCTCCGACGAAGGGGCGAATATTCAAAATTTTGAAAATTGACATAAAAACATTTTTCATATTGTTGGACCAGTAGATTTTTATTCTGAAAACAGCAACTTGATATTTTACTTCTTTAATTAGTTAATTAATTAATTAAATTTTGAAAATGAGGTAAATCGCTGGACAAAGCCCGTAACGTTATCTGACGAACAGCCGAATTTACATTCGCCCGTTTGTCAGAGAAGTAACGCGATTAACTAGCGCATTGGATTCTCGCACGAAAGGTCGAATATACATGTTCTAATGCAAAAAGGCAACTTGATGAATGCATTTATAAACACGTGCTCTATTTATCAAATTTATATTCCTGCAAATTTCAAATTGGTCACTACTAGCACAAGGGATCACCCACAGCTACTATATGTCTAGTGTTGATTATTTCCAATATTTTATTTTGTTCAATTCATGATGAAATTATTATTATATAAACTGTTCAAAATAATTAGGGGTATTCATATATAACATTAAATAATGGATATTGTTCATTATATCTTTTAATAGGAATTATTGCATTGGCCTGAAATTTTAATGTCTGGGTAGTTTGACATGGAGAGATGAAACACAAATTGATGCCAGGGGTAGGGAGGGTGCATTTGATGTTTGTGGTTCAGGGGTTAGTAACTGGTTGAATTCTCGCTATTCGCCAAACATGCACGGATCCGGTGAGACATTCTCCTTATCAAGCGTCCAATCTGATGCTGGGGTATCCTGACCCATTCGTCTTAGAGCGTTAACCCCAACTCGGCCAAAGTAGTCGGCTGACATTCCAGTTGTCACCCCATGATGTCCCAGACTTGTTCAATGGGTGAAAGGTCGGGAGCTGGCCAAGGAAGAGTGTGAATGTTTTGCTGTTGCACGAATGCCGTCACTAGTCTACTACGATATGCACGGGCATTGTTGTTTTAATAAACGAATTTTTGGTCAGCGTGAGGCGCGAAAGGCACACATATTGGTCGATAGTACTGGTCTGTGAGCCTCCATTGGACAATGTGAAGTTGCATTCTGGCAGTCATGGCAATTTCACCACAGGCATAACTGCCCCTCCAAAATAGTCATGAGCTTGGATGTTGACCTCGACGTACCGCTCAATGGGACGTCGCCAAACCCGGATACCCCTCGATTCCTTTGAAAACATCACTCTGGCCCAGCGACGTGCCCACCATTGTGTACGTCATTCACACCATTGGTGTTTTGGCAGCAATGTATCTCACCGTCAAATTGGTCGTGAAGTGAGGCCGGCGTTGGAGTTGATGTGTATGCTATGTTTCGAATCATCTGACTCAAGACTCTCACTTCAGCTGTAACACGGAGGTGATTGACTATCTGAGATGCAGATTGGCCTCGATTCCTCAAAATGTTGGTTCTGATGAGGCAATCTTGAACTAGAGTTGTGGCCCTAGGCAGGCCTAAACGAGGCCGATCATCCACGTTTTCAGGCATTGGACGTCGGGTCCACAAACTGCGAATTACTCTCTGAGACACGTTGAGTGTTTGTGCAACAATTCGCTATGTTGTTCCAAACTGGAGCATACCCAGAAGTCCAAGTCTATTCGCACGTTGCAGATCTAGATTAGGTTAAGATCTAGTGTCTGTATTAAAACAAGACGGGATTCTGTCACAGTGAATGCAGAATGTTCGTAAACAGTGTTAAATTCGAAGTTGCACACCAATCACGTGCAATATGTGCTCACAAGATTCGCGTTTGTACGAACAGCTGTGTTTGGGGGATGCGTTAAGTAGAAATGTTGTAATGCATAATGCACCTGGTTTATATTTATATCGTGTTTTCGTTCTGTAATTATTCACAATTGATTTCTAATATTCTGTACTTATTTTAATCAGTATATTTTAAATTTGAATGTCATCATCTATAATGTTAATTCATGAATCGGAATGTTATATTGTATTGATTTATCATGGGTATTCCCTAATTATTGAATAACATTGTTTCATTATTATATGCATTTTTTATCAATTGATTTGATATCTCGAATGCCCATCAGCACAGTTACTGACACCAACTATGCACACGTTCAATGAAGGGGGAGTGATTTAGTTGTCAGTTGAGTGTTCGCTTGAGGTGCTTCCGTCGTAGGATCGAACCACCTCGTGAATCCATTCAGCTGATTTTTTTTTTCTCGTTCCAACCAGTGCACCACAACTGGACAAAGGCCGTGGTATGTGTTTTCATGTCTCTGGGAAAGTGCACATACAACATCCCTTGCTGCATTTGAAAAATGTAGCGGGTTTCCTCTGATGACTACGAGTCCGAATTACCAAATGTTTGACATCCAATAGCCGGTGATTAATTAATCGATGTGCTCCAGTGGTGTCGTTAAATAAAACAAACTTTAACGTTCAGTGAAGTGTTGAGTCTTTTCGTTTTTCAATACTATTAATTACTAGTTTGCTATTTTATGACAATGCAGAAATAAGACTTATTAATGTTCATGTTAAATGTCGTCTTAATAAAGTTGCCACAAAATTCATTATTATGATCATGAATAGTCATCAAAGCGGTCGTGTAAATTACTCATTGTCCAGTTTATTGATCTATAATTAAATTATTTTGTATGTTTTAATATTGGATCATTAATTGCCAGCCACATGATAACTGCTTCATGTTTAGACCAAAGTCGTTAAAATATGGTTACATTAATTCATTTTAACTTTGATTTTTCCTTGCTTATATTAAAATTAAATCGCCATGCCCTGGACACACACCTTCACTATCTGGGTGGTCTGTCTAGGACAGGGTAGTTGTCGGTGGTTAAATAGAGAACTTATTCATGTACTTAACCTTTGTTTGACACCAAATGGCTGATGTGTATTTTTGTGCTCTGGTGTTGTTAACCATTCATTAATTTATTTAGAGAATTCTTTCTGGGTGGAAGCCGATAGTGGGATGCGAACCCAGTACCTACCAGCCGTACGTGATATGGCTTACTCATTATACCACCGAGGCCGGTCACTTCGTTAGAGAATAGAGGCTGAATACATTACAGCCAAGCTAGGAGATATCCATTAAACAGGGAAATCGCGGTCGAATCATCAAAGTGGAGTGATATGCTATTTCACAAAAGGGCGAATATGTACTTACCATTTTAAATAGACTGTAGTTCATAGAAAAATGTTCAGAACCACGTAAAACCTTTTCGAATTAAAATACACTTTGTACAGTTTAATGACTGTCAAAAGTTTATGAGGTTTTATGATATCAATTTCAAACAGGATCATTTTCAAAAATGTCAAATTTTGATAACGTTTTTACGTAATTTGGCAAAACTGCATATTCGCCCTTTCGTCGGAGAGCCGACGGTGTGTGGTGGTGGCGGTGGGAGGGGCATTTTTATTTTCCATTCATGACCACCAGGGGTGCTAATGACTGCTTGTATTGTAAGACGAGCGAATTTATTTTTGTATAATTCGAGTGCATGTTACATATGACTGTTTTATGGCATGACAATACAAGTTCTTCCCACCAATATATTGCTCACTCCTGCACTCCTCATCACCCAGAATCTGTGCCTGCATGCAAGTCAGATATTCAAAATTATATTTAGAATAAACATTGGGTGAGAACAACACATATGAATGCAGATATTTATTGAGAATTTTCTATATGGAAAGGGGGAGGAATTTAGGGATACTTTCTGAGTGCCAAATAGTATAAAAATTGATGTTTAATTATTTTTTTATCCGCCATCTTGAATATCTGGCAGCCATGTTTAAAAATTGCTACCCGAAATTTAAAAAAATGGATTATTTTCACATAAAGTGTAACGTGTTTTAATGGAGTCAAAATGTTTTTAAATATTGTATTAAAGTCAAAGACCCTAGTTTTTAAGAGGTCTGGCCCCTAGTCCTGGAGCAAATCCTAAAGTTCGGGCAAAAACAGTAGAGATATTCGGCCGAAATATGCTAACCTGAGACCTCTTTACTATGTATTTCCAAATTTTAGCTGTTTGGTAGTATTGCTGATACAAATAACGCTGTTATCCATGTTTAATTCATGTAAAAAAAAAACAGCTGCCCACCCCCCCCCCCCCCCTTACAAAAAATGGGAGCCCGTACACCTAAGCAAGTGCATTATCATAATTTATGAGCTATTTCAAACACTAGGACATATTAGATGTAAGGATATAGATATTCTAAGCTAGAGATTGTAAGCAATACTTTTTAACGGCCAAAAAGGGTATAATTATTCAAAAATAGGTTACATTTTAATAATATTGTTTTGTAATTCAAACACAACTTAAACATATATTACATGTGGCTTAACGTGCAAGGCAGAGCACAAATTTAAAGGATATTTCTTGGCACACGTTATATTTGATGACAGCAGTATTCAACATTCTTTGAAAGCTATCGCAAGAAAGCGTTGAACGTCTGGTAAATATACAAGCAGAGGTTTCAAATTTGAAAACAACACTCCTATTAGAGATTTCAGCTCATTTCTAGCTAGTACCTAAACCAACAACATTTTAACCTTCTTTCTTCCTAACGTAAACGAGGCAACTAGAGCACATTGATATAATAATCATCAGCTATTGGATATCAAACATTTGATAATTTTGATCTATAGTCTTAGATAGTAGGAAGGAATATTTTGTATGCACCATCCCACAGATAGCATAGCACGTACCATGACCTTTAATATAACAGTCGTGGTGCACTGGCTGGAACAAGAAACAACCTAGACCGACCTAGACCGATCATGCATCAGGCGACCATTTTACCTTTGAGCTACACCCTGCCCACTGTTTTTTGTTGAGCAGCTAGTCACAGCTATGAGGTACCGATTGTAATAGTTACTTGAGGAGGTGTCTTGCATAATCTGAACTCAACAGCACATGTTTCAGTGCAGCTGCAGAAGGAACAACAACTTCACTTGTACCGAACTGTGCACCTGTCGGGCAGACGTAGACCACTGTAACAATGTTGATGTAGCCGTGACATTTGATGATGAGTTTGACAATAACATAGCTGAAATAATCACTTTACTTCCGAGGCTGTTGATTTGAAGATTAATTTTTGTGAAAGATAGTTTAAAATAATATCCTCCATTTTACACCCAGAATGTCAAAAGTAATTGTACTAGTTATGAAAACGTCAAAAACCACATTTAACACAGCTAAGGAAGTAACTTTGTCAGGAAAAAATCAGAATTAGAATTCTCTGTAGCCATTTTTTAAAATGGCCGCCATATATCAAGATGGCGGAAGAAAAAACTAAAACATCGAGTTTTGTGATTCCTTGTACTCTAATATACCGAAAAAAGGTATGTTTCCAAAAATCTATATAAAATTTTGACACAACCGACATTTCGGACACAACAGCATAAACTATTTAGTCTAGGCAGTTATGTTAATTTTTTGAAAGTTGCATTTTGTTTTTGCTCAAGTTGATAAAATTTTGGTCATATGTTCTCATGACCTACCTGAACCAGAAATCCATTGGTAGCATTTTTTTTACCATTATCAAGTCAGTCATCTTGAAATTCAAAATGGCCGTCATTTTAATATATTTTCCTTTTATATCTCCACTCAAATTTAACATAGAAACATAGTTTTAGGGTATGTTGAAACATTTTAGGTCAGTGAATTCAAATAATGTTTTCATTATTATTCATCTGATCATGGCAACCATCTTGAAATTCAAAATGAACGTCATTTCAATCTATTTATTTCTCTATCTTTACTCCCATCTATGAGCTCAGATGATTATTTTGTAAAAAGAAAAATTGTTGTCAGGTCTTGGAAGCCATATTGAAATTCAAAATGGCTAACATTTTAATATATTATTTTTCAAATATCTCAACTCCCGGTTAACGTAGAAGCAAAAGTTTTTCTTTTTATTTATGTACGTGTCTGTAGCCCATGAATTGACTGGTTTCATTCATATAGTCATTCAATCATGGCAACCATCTTGAAATTCAAAATGGCCACAATTTTAATATATTTTGCGGATAATTCAACTCCCGCTTAATGTAGAATTTGTTTTGTCTATGTAGATTTCTGTAGTCCGTGAATTGGTTAGTTTTAATCATATAGCCATTCAATCATGGCAACCATCTTGAAATTCAAAATGGATGCCATTTTAATATTTTTTCTTATATTTCAACTCCTGGTTAACTTAGAAGCACAGTTGGTTTGTCTTTGTATATTTTAATAGTCAATGAACCTAATTCTTTAGATTTATAGTCATCCACTCATGGCAAACGTCTTAAACTTCAAAATGGCAGCCACATGGAAATTTAAAATGGCCACCAATTTAATAATTAGTCCTCATACAAATGCAATTTTGTGTTCCTAAGTACAGTTTTTGGTCAAATAATGAAAATCTTGCAATACTAATGACTTTCATGTTCTATATTGTAAATAATAAAGGAACATACCAATTGTAAATTGTAATTGATAATAGCACATTAGGCATACTTCATCTGTAATAGCATGCATATTGCAGCAGTCCTCGTCAACTTCACGCTTGCGACACTCTATTCATTGAAGGTTATGTTGCTTACACTAAATTACAGGTACATCAACCTGAACACCACAGTTGCATCTGATCAATTCTACCAGTTCTGGTGAGTTATGATAATTTTGATGATTTGTGGGATTTTGGCTACAATGCAGTATAATACGTAAGGCCTTTTTAACCGTTTCCGACCATTTTAATCGTTTCGCCTCTTTTGATCAGCACTACCGACCGCCTTCGTTGTACTTACTTGATGCAGTACTTCGTAAAGATTATTTTACGCTCAGATCCAGTCGACTATTCTACAGATATCATGCTAAATATTGCGAACAAAGATGAATTCCATACATACAACCCTAACGGAAGCCACTATGTGTGGGTTTATATTCCTTGCCCCCAAAAATGTAAGTTATAAAAACTGAAAGAGACTATTGGTAAGTACAGAACGTAAGAATAGGATTACCAGGTTCCTAGTATAAATCTGGCAACAAAAGAGAGTAGCTTGGTAGCATTACAATAATGGTCACATCCAGTGTTGCCACTGGATGCATGTAAATAGAATATGTCTATATGGTTAAAACATGTCCACAAACATTGATGTAAACATTTGTATGGATGCCTCATACATTAATCTAGATGACCGAAAAAAAAAATTGGCTTGAAGATGATTTGGTTTAAAATAGAAAAAAACCGTTTCATGATGCATCATGAAAAAAGTGCGAAAAATGCCCTTTTCCCTATACATACCTTCGATTTTAATAAAGACATTCTAAAATAAATATTAAAAGCTATGTATCGGCTAATGCAGGATTATAAACGGAATAAAACAAGCCAAACTGCATGTCTATAGATGATTTTGCTAGTGAGTTATGATCATTGTGCTGATTTGTCGAATTTTGGTTAGAATGCAGCAGCCATCTTTAAAGATTGCTACCAAAATAGCACTTGGCTACCGATCCAGAATGTCCATCAAGTGATTTTGAACACTTCAGATATCAGGCTAACTAAAAATCCATGCTGGATTTGTTCATCAATTTGGTACTTTTTAAACTCCAAATTTTGAGGTCTGGCTCATGGACATGTAGGGAAGAAGTCCAACATTCTTTTCTCTTCTTTTGGCTGGTTAACAGTGATTAGGCTACATACACACACACACACACATAAATCGTTTTTCTTCTTTTATTAAGAATATTTTAAACCAGTGGTATTTAATGCGCTCGTTTAATGCGTGGTCGGCCTGGGATCGATTCCCGGCGATGGGCCCATCGGTCTATTTCTCGTTTCAGCCAGTGTACCACTTCTGGTGTATCAAATACCGTGGTATGTGTTATCCTGTGTGGGTGATGCATATATATATTAACTTATCCCTTGCTACTAATGGACAAATGAAGCGGGTTTCCTCAGTAATATTATATGTTGAAATTACCAAATGTTCCACATCCAATAGCCAATAATTAATAAGTTAATATGCGTAAAGCTAGCCCATGCATCCCACAAACAAACAAAAATAAAAAGTAAAGTTTGGAGACCCCCCCCCCCCCCCCATATCCAAACAAGTCATACTATGGGTGTAATATAATTTCACTGGCGTAGGAAGCGAGGGGCAAGGGGGCATGATCCAGTAGTAGCAGCGATGGTTTATGTATATTTATATACCTGTGTGCCCCCACCCCCACCCCACCCCAACACACACATAAACCTTTTGGCATCGTCTTACGAATTTTAACGTGCTGTTTATGTATTTGTCACGGTGACATACTATAGAATTTACTACAAGTTATTTATTTCTGAGCTGATTGTGTTCTAAATTGCACACAAAAATAGGTGGGGGTTTTTTGTGTGGTTTTTTTTTTGGGGGGGGGGGGGGGGGGTTGGAGTTGTTTTTTTGTTTTGTTTTGTTTTGTTTTGTTTTTTGTTATTTCCAAAACACTTTTACTTTTCTTCTTACGTCAAACTAAACTACTTTAGGGCCGATTTCATATGTCTAGGTTATCGGTGGGTTTTGGAAACATATGGTTTAAACCTAGGTTAAACCCTGGGTCATGTTTACTGTGCATTTCACATGTCTGGTTTTCAGTAATCCTAGTTTAACACTGGGTTACAATTGTATTGCTTGTTTAAACCTGCCCTTGAGGTGGTTTTTCGCTGGGTTTGCTCAAAGTAACTTTTCTTCATGGAGAATTTCGGCAGCAAAATTGTATTTTACGTCAGTATTGCAGAGCCATGAAATGTGAACGTATTTTAGAGATCATTTGAAACCACTACAGAAACATAAACGCCTTTATATTAGACGCACGTGCACGTACATGTAGGCTATAGAAACAATGTAAACCACTTTACACACTGTTCTGGGTATTGCTATAACTTTGCATTTTAATCACGTTCACAGATAATTTTCAAAAACAAAAGTTATTCTGCTAAAAATATAAATAATGATTTACGTTAAAGGGACATTCCTGAGTTTGCTGCACGTTTTAAGATGTTATCGACTAACAGAAACTTTTTAACGATTGTAATTACATATCAAATGTATTTTTCTGCATAAAATATTAGTGGTTGTATAATAAACGTGTTTCTGATCGTTCTAATATTTGTACATGGTTACATTTCATCTTATTTCCTAAAATATTGTTTTTTCGTACGTATGAAATTATTTGAAGACAAAATCCAAACTGGGATTCTCACAAATATTAAAACGACCAGAAAGACATCGAATATACAGACACTGATATTCTAAACAAGAAAATATATTTAATATGTAAGTTTAATCGTAGAAATATTTTATTAGTCTGAAACATCTTACAATGCAGCAAACACAGGAATGTCCCTTTAAAATAACATTTTGTTATAAATTTAATATTAAAACAGTCGTGAACGCAAACTCATTAAAGTACATGACGTCATTTTGTGTGTTTGCCAAATCGCGATAATGTTATATTTAGTACCAACAAAGTCACTGGTTTGTAAGCGTCAAATCATCCAGTAATATTGTACGTCACAACACTGCATAATATTTCTCATTGAGAAAATACGGAAAATATTTTCCCTGTTATGAGTGGTCATTGGGGTAATAAATATAGTTATTTATTAAATTAGTAAAAATAAACATTTTCTTCGTGGTGTATGAACTGCACGAAAACAGGAAGTACTCGTAATGAAAGTTGATCGGTTACCACCGGTATCAAAGCAATACACGGCTATCATAGACTGCCGTCTTATAATGACATACTTTCGTGCTTGTCTCGTCTTAATAAAGGGGGAACAAGGCGGTACTGGCCCACAGTCTTGAAAATTTGACCATACGTTATCTCGGTGCCCTCAGGCGTACGCGTCCCATCTTTTTAATATTATGTTAGAATTAAAGGGAAATTCCAATAACAAAACGTTTATTCATATTTGCATTATTACCAACAGCTATGTCGGGTTCTGTAAGCATTTTTGCATTATTACCAACAGCTATGTAGGGTTCTGTCAGCATTTGACATGGATTATAACTAATATTGTGAGTAAAATGATGGAAATACATGGTGAAACGTTTTCAAGCCAGCTGATTTTCCCAAATATGCCCATCATTTTTGACAGAATGTGAAGGTTTGCTCCACATTTGGGGGGGGGGGGGGGGGGGAGGAGGTAGCTAATCCTCCATCTCGAATGCTAATAATATACCGGTAACGAGTTTCAACTACAAAGTGATGAAGTGTAAGATATTGCTCGCTTATGTCCCTTTCCAAATCTGCGGGTAACCCATGTAAAAAGCGTGGTTTTGTAAACAGGTAAAACACACGCATGTGAAATACACCACGGCTGTATGTCTTGGTCAGGTTTTTCAGCGTTTTACGTAAACCAGTGTTAAACCTAGGTTTTGATATAACCCGGTGTTTCGAAACCCAGACATATGAAATCGGCCCAGTATTTTAAAAAAACACCTACATTTCTATAGGAGGATAGGACAGACGGTGCATTTTACCTGTGCCTTCTTCAACAACCCCGATCAAGCCCCATTATATCGATTGGTATATTTTCAGAAATAGGTGGCGTAGCAGTCAAAAGTCAAGGTTGGATACACTGTTTTAAAGTTTTCATGGTAAATATTTCGAGTTTGGGACATTTTAGAAGTAAGCCGCCATATTGGTTCCTAGTCTATGACATGTAGGAACCTGTCGTAGGATCTACGATGTATTTACGATGTTTTTGAGTTTTTGACAATTTCGAAAATAAACTACGACATTTGCTACGACACTTACGACATATCGCGGCTAAGATGACTTCGAAAATACGGGCCCTGGTCTAGTCTAGACAGACAGTCCAGATAGATGAGAACCTGGACAAACGTCCAGTGAATATCTTAACACAAACAACGAATCAAACTAAACAAAGCAATGGACGCATGGACTGTTTGATAGACTGACCAGACTCTCAGAGACAATAAACAGGAATCAAGGAAATATTTTATTTAACGACGCACTCAACACATTTTATTTACGGATATATGGTATCGGATATATGGTTAAGGACCACACAGATATTGAGAGAGGAAACCCGCTGTCGCCACTTCATGGGCTACTCTTCTTGATTAGCAGCAAGGGATATTTTATATGAACCATCCCACAGACAGGGTAGTACATACCACGGCCTTTGATATACCAGTCGTGGTGCACAGGGTGGAACGAAAAATAGCCCAATGGGCCCACCGATGGGGATCGATCCCAGACCGACCGCGTATCGGGCGGGCGCTTTACCACTGGGCTTCGTCCCGCACCGGATAATAAACGGATAAACAGCCACAGGGGCGTAGCCAGAAAGCTTTTAGCAGTACGCACGTCGAAGGCGTTTCCGAGCGGGGGGATTCGGGGGTCCCCCCCCCCCCCCGGACCTATTCCCGGATTTGTTTTGCATTACCCACATGCGTATTGTGCGTAATGGGCACTACGCCTTTGAGACAGACGGTGGTTTAGAAATGTTAATTTGGAAGATAGGAATAACTGTACTGTGGTGGCCTAATGTAACTGTGATAGCCACGACATAACTACCCATTTGTTATCTTATCAAGTTTGGTACTTTGTACTGATTGAAAATGTATTTACATCGCTTTGCACGAACCACGTCAACTTAGATTAGGAAGAAAACCACTTGTAAATGAGTGCTTTGAACTGTTTATATCTTTTGTTATCTCAACGAATTTATTAATACGGTGAACTACATAGTGATAAAGTTTTTACGAAACGTTAATGCTTGGTCGGAGCGTCAACTGGATCTGATATTTTCCTGAACGTCATTAATTTGTCTGAACATCACAGAGTTATTGGAACGTCACAGATACGTCTTAACGTATCACATTTAGGTTGTACGTCACAGATTCGCGTCAGCTCAATGAAGATGGAATTAAGAACGTTGTTGATGTTGATGATGATTCTCTCTCTTCGTTATCATGTAAGATCTTCACATTTTTAAATTAAATGTTTAATATATATATATATATAAACTATGTTAGGTGATATTTTGTAGATTTTGTATTATTATTATTATTATTATATATATATATATATATATATATATATATATATATATATATATATATATACATATATAGTTATCAGAAACAAACGAGGGAAAAAAATAAGAATCAACACCAGATAACCAATAACGTGTTTATTTATACATACTTATTATTATTATTATTATGTTGTTTTTGTTAATGTCTTGATCTAATTATATAAGTAGTATTAAATGACAAGTGAAGCTGATATTAGAGAGGTTTCGTAACAACACCGTTGCTGTTACGGATAGTGATAGGTCACCACGCCGAGTGTAGTTGGTGACGTCACAGTAACATGCTTACCACTATTTACAATTAAAAGGCTTCCTATATGTAATACATTTATAATTGTTTTAAAAATAATAATTAATAATACATCTGAGAAAGCCCACATCTTTAAGTCACTAACCGTGCCAATTTGCAAAATGTTAGTGGTTACACGCGTGCAAGAAATAAACAGGCTTTGTCGATTTTATTATGCTTATCCGTAACAGTAATGGTGTGGTTGCAAACCATCTCTATTAGTAACGTTCTTATATTGAAGGTGTGTAATACGACGGGAACACTTGAGATACAGTTTGTCAAGTACTCCAGACCAACAGACTTCGGATGTGAGGGTCTCACTATAGAGTGTAATCCAAAGTTCAAGATCTGTTTTAAACATTTAAAGCCATCTGGATGGTAAGTGCGATAACTATAATATAAATTATAAACACACAGTGTATCTACATGTAACAAACCCTCCTACCTGCCGCGTATCAATCGGCATAAACGCCACAGATATAAATACTACCACCCCTCACCCTTAAAGTGAATCAGAAAAAAATTGGGGGTGAAGCTGCTCATTTCAGAGACAACGGGTAGCGTCTATAACTACCCTAGTTCCGCACAAAATTTGAGTACTTTTTTTACAGGTACCCCTCACATGTTTCAAGCACAAGGCTAATTGACACAGTGGTACTAGATGAAATAAAATTGGATACATTTTTTACCCAGATGAAACTATTTGTTTTACACTCAACACATATTTATCACCAATCACAGGACTTGTGGTGTTAACTTCTCTGTTAAAAGTTCGGTGCACCTCGAACTTTGACCCAGCCGGAAGTTATTTGGTTTAGTACTACCAAAAGGACAATGGTACCTTCTAAATAATTCGGTACAAGTTCAATTCAGGTACATTTATTTACTGGCCAAACACAACAACACTTTATATGTACTTCGCCCTCAAAAGGAAGATATTTCGTCTTAAAACGCTGACTGCAATATGTATTAATCTACTCGCCAGCAAGACAACAAATAAAATATAAAATGTATAAGTGTGTAACATACATGATGGTTATGAATTCAGTCCGTACCTCTACGCAAGACTGATTCCAAAAGAAGTTATGATAGATATAGATAGATAGATAGATAGATAGATAGATAGATAGATAAGAGTCAGCCGTGACTCCGTGTCAGTTGTTTTGTCCACAAAGGAGAGCTCATCTTGACCACCATATATGTTTCCAACACTGTCGGTAGGAGGAATGCCACTTTGATAAAGCTTCAGTGCACGCTCCAAATGTATTTCTACAGCTCCCGTAAACAACGAGACGTTCGAACGAGTCAGAGGATGTGTACAGAGAATAACATCTCAAGCAAGGAACTAAGTATTTTACATACATATTGTTCAAATTAAGTAGAGTGCGAAATACTTTCAGGACAACTCCTGTGGAATATTTAAACAAAGACATGTATTTAAACAATCTAATTAAAATTAGCTCTATTGGTCTACCAGTAGATCTAACAGCATTGCGTGGACTTCCATGTTCAGGTGACATTTCATCTATAAATAACAATTTAAATAACGAACAATTATATTTCGCCTTTTATAGCGTTATTCGGAACCATACCAATTCTAAAACTATCGGGCGAGACTATTTATGAAACAGGCGAACTTATTGGTCTATTTCAACATTAAAAAACAGGGGGGAGGGTGTGGTAATAAACTCTGGATTGTATACTAGTATAAACAGATTTTATAGCTATACCATTACGGGGTTTTTTCGTCTTGAAACGAATTTTATATAAAATTTTATATTGAAATTAGTTTCCGGCATACTTCGTAATTCGCCCGAATCATTTCGTATACCCTCGGCATAATCCCGAATGTTTTCAATTTTTTCTCAAATCACTGGCATGATTTTGCAAGCAAGGTTTTGATTGGTCGAATGAAAGGTCAACTGGACACGAACTCCAACGGGGTGCTGTTAGATCCACAGGTAATAGTAATTAACCAGTGGAACTAATTTTAATTAGATTGGCATTTAAATTTCGGGACACTTTTTGAACCAGTTTAGACTTCAGCTGAACATTGTCCATTCATTTCAGATATCTAACTTAATCACAAAGCTCCGACCGAAACAAATATATTAATTGCGAAACACGCAATATACTACGATACGACTGGCCTGCCAAGACAATACGTCTGTAATAGTGCGTTCGAGAGTAGTTGACTCGCCCAATTCTGCTTTTGTTCATATTCAGTGTGGTTTTAAAACAGTTCATATTAAACTTTTGTGCGCGTTCGTTCAACGCTTTTTTAATTTACCTAATTTAAAAAAATCATTTGCACATGAGGTCGGCAATCAAAGAATGAATTGACCTTTACATTGTTAACAGTTGAGCTGACGCCTCCAGATGAATGTGCGTGCAATTGGCAGAGCTTCTGTGTATGTGGATCAAGAATATAATGTATCATATCATGATAAATGAACAACCTTTCAAGAATATCGTGCTACAAGTACACTTATGAATCTAGTGAGACATAGTTGTCTGCATTCATGCCTAACAGTCGACAATTGCATAGTCAGAATTTTATATCGAGGAGGTAAGCTCCCAAACATACCTAAAATCCTAGCATATGGTGATGGTGGTGATGGTGATGTTTCTGCTAGTGATTACGATGGTGATGATGACGATGATGATGATCATCATGATTTAAAATTAATTATAAGCGTTCTACAGGAACATAAACGGCTGCAAGACTTCCAAACTATTCAGGAACACGATGGAACTTACCTTTGGAATGGACATCAATGGAATACACAATCCTGTTAAATTACCACTTACGTCATCATTGCCGGTAAGATCTGGAATTTTAACGGATAATTTTTACGGCATGTGTCAAATAGAATTATTGATTGACATAAGCAAATACTAATAGTAATAGTTTGGTTTGTTTGACGACATCACTAGATTAATTATCGGCTATTGGATGACAAACATTTGGTAATTCTGACACACAGTCATTGGAGGAAACCCGCTACATTTTTTTCTAATGCAGCAAGGGATCTTTCATATGCACTTTCCACAAACAGGAAAGCATATGCCACGACCTTTGACTAGTTGTAATGCACTGGTTATAACGAGAAACAACCCAATCAGTTGAAATGATCCACTGAAGTGGAATAATAATAATAATAATAACTAATAATAATAATAATAATGTTAATGTAATGGAGAAAAAAGTATCAAAACAAACATGGTTTAGAACAGAAACGGGTATAAAGAGACTGACCTAACTCACTGTGGCTGTTCTATAATTCATGTTTAATCTACATTTTTCGATGTACTTTATTAACAGTTAGGTGCAGCAGTGACTGTTAAGGTGACTCAAGATCCTACTTTTGGATTGGGAGGATCAGGAATCACCCTGGGACAGTACACACTAACTCTCCGAGGTAAAGGAAGTCAGACAGGAAGCCTGTACACTCTTACTGATGAGAGTCATGAACACTCCACGTAAGTTTAGTTAGTTTGTTTCTTAAAGGGACTTCGCCCTCATAACAAATGTTTTTTCCGAGAAGTTTGATAATCATACTTGTTAATATACTCACCAGTTATACACCTAGACAATATAAAATGTTAAGTACACAACAGAAGCTGTAGATTGCAGGATGAGGTCTTACGACAATGGGTATGTAGCCATGAGCCTCTGAGGTGGTTTGTCTAGAGAAGAAGAGCTGGTCTCGACCACGATATAGGATTCGTATTCCATCTGTAGCAAAATTGCCTCGTGCACTTTTGTACTGCGTGTGTTATTACTGTTAAGGCCCATTTTGTAATTAACGACCCATTGTGTAATAAAAAGCGACCCATTCTGTAATAATGGTAGGTGCCCACTGTGTACTTTAATAATATCCATTCTGTAGTAAATGCTTAAAACGTTAGAATATGATAAAGATGTTAAATATTTACTAATTTAAATTATTAATTAATGTTTTATAAACAATTTAGTAATGACTGAAATAGCTCGTATTGTCAGATATAAGGATTGGATTCACAGATAATTAGTACGATATACCGTTTTTAGTGTGCATGTCAAGTCGCAATATTTTGTAACACTGACATGTATGATTAACTGAGAATTATGAATTAACTGTCTTCTAATTAAGAATGACTTTTAATTTTGAATCACAATGTAATAGGCTACATATTACTGTTTTCTTTAGTACTTTATATACAGCCATGTTTGGATATAATGTATTAAAGTATTAAATTTGTGATACACGAAAAGGACGGACGATGTATATACTCTCCCAATATGTGTGTGTATATACAGTCAAACTTCGTTATCTCGATGTTGAAGGGACCAGACCAACATTCTCGAGATATCGGTAGCTCGAGATAAACATAACAGTTTCCTGATGAAAATTATCCCAAACGTAAATTTATGTTTGCAAACTTAACAACACTAAACAGTATAGTCGTTTTTGTATTGTAAAATAACCCTTGTTTTATGACTGTTAATTTCTTCATGCTGACATAGTTACCAAGTATACCAAAATATGCCAACATACAAGCGATGGTGTCATTATTATCAGTAGCATCATTGTCGCCGTCGTCGAAAGGTGTTAAGGTTCTTGCACAGATTATTTTGTTAATAATATTGTCATCATCGGTCGCGGTCTCACATGTGTTCAAATGGTCGTCCAGGCTGGCGTAAGTGGCAATTGGTATACATAGTCAGCTTAATGGGATGTCGTCGTTTGAGTTGTCTACACTGTGTGATTCTGGCTGGTCATCAGTTGTACCAAACTATGCGTGTCGTAAACAGTTCTTAATTGTTTTTGGCGTTACATTTCCCCATGCCTGATTGATCATATATATATATATATATATATATATAGAGAGAGAGAGAGAGAGAGAGAGAGAGAGAGAGAGAGAGAGAGAGAGAGAGAGAGAGAGAGAGACAGACAGAGAGTTTTTCGGTATCGTCAATATCATATATTTGGAATAAAGCTTGTATTATGCGAGCCTCTGGACAGCTTTCAGTGTAAAATTGCTATTGAAATGTTTTTATTTGATGACTATGAAACTATGAATGCATGTATATGTCAATTATGGATTGTCACCCTAATATGTTTGCTTAAATGTCAATAAACCTAGTGCCGTGACCTCGATTATAATACACCTAATATGCAAAGTTATCAAATTCTTAAAATATGTCATCTGAAAAATATCACATACTTTGATTGCACTGAAAATGTAAGATATTATATGATATATATATATATATGGGCACTTATTTTTTTTATTACAAAATGGGCCTACTTTTATTACAGAATGGGTACTTCAAAATGGGTCGCTTTTATTACAAAATGGGTACATATTACAAAATGGGTGGTTTATTACAAAATGAGCTTTAACACACGTATACATTGTATGCCTCAATATTTTGAGCTGACATTTTTTTTGTATAGCTTTATCGTGTTCTTTTACAAATCAAGTTTGACGTTCGTGGAGATTTACCTGTTTTTGACACAGTTATGGCCCGTGAACTTAGGAAATGCAAACATTTGTTGTCCCGACTTTTAGCCCAATACCTCAAGACATTGAGCTAAAACTGTGTAACTTCATTGTGTAGTGTTATAGATCAAGTTTGCCTTCCATTTCAATTTACCAATTTTTTTAATTAATGTACGAGAACTTAGGAAACGCGAAGATTTGTTTTCTGGACGAGGTTTTTTGCAATACCTCAAGACATTCAGCTTAAATGATGTGCATAGAATTATCATGTTGTGTTACAATTGAAATCTAACTTTCATAGCAGTTTATCCATTGGCGTTAAAATTCGCTCTGGGTGGGAGCCGGTACTGGGCTGCGAACCCAGTACCTACCAGCCTTGTGTCCGATAGCTTAACCACGACACCACCGAGGCCAGTAACTTGGTATTATGATTCTCTGGGACAGTTTTCACATACTAATAGAGAGATATTTTGGGAATTTACATTTTGACATGACAAAATGTTAAATTAAATAGCAGAGTTCTATAAGCCGATAGGTCTCTTGTTGTACCATAAAATAGGTTTCTATTGTAATGGTGTCTCAAGGTTTTTGAATGAATGAATGAATGAAGGAATGTTTAACGACACCCCAGCACGAAAAATACATCGGCTATTGGGTGTCAAACTATGGTAATGCAAATAAATAAAGTGATGATCAACATCGATATAAAAATTCAAGACAAACAAAAACAGTGTAAAGAACTGTGCAAAAACACAAATATCACAGAATGTTACGGATACTGAATTCTACTCAAAACTTCAATTTTGTGCTGTATTGGCCATTCTCAAAGAGAATGTTACACCCCTGCACCACGGTGAGGTTACAGCACGCGCAGGGGTCAAGGTTTTTATTCATCGTCCATCATAACGTCAGAAGTATAATATTGCGGTATCCCATATACTTTGTTAAAGAATAGTCTGGCGACAGAGAATCAACACACAAGTTAGCAAGACTGTTTCCATAACTAATTACAGATTGACCGTGAAAATGAAGCTGGTGTGTAGTCAGGACTATTATGGAAGACATTGTCACGTCCACTGTCCAGCACCACGACCTGCTGACCACTACACCTGTAATAAAACCACCGGACACAAGCAGTGCAAAACAGGTGAGTGAAGATACATAATTATAATCTATAATCCAGTTATTATGTTTGTAAGGTAAATATATATATTTTCACTTGCTTATTAATACACACACACACACACACACACACACACACACACACACACATGTATGTATGTATGTATGTATGTTTGTATGTATGTATGTATGTATGTATGTATGTGTATATATATATATATATATATATATATATATATATATATATATATATTATATATATATATAGTGACCCACAAAGCAAGGGTCACTTGCTTATTAATACACACACACACACACACACACACACACACACACACACACACACACACATGTATGTATGTATGTATGTATGTTTGTATGTATGTATGTATGTATGTATGTATGTATGTATATATATATATATATATATATATATATATATATATATATATATAGTGACCCACAAAGCAAGAAAAATACCATGCCGTTGGTCGTGATGATATGTAATGCAAAACATTGTCTTGTCTTAATTCAGTTTCCACAAGCGTCAAAGAATCGTGGATCTTTTTGGTTATCTTGACTGATCAACTAATCTATCAACCATTATCAATCTACCTCAATCCACTGTACAGTCTCATACACCACCTTACCTTATGACGAAATGGTTACCTCCCAAAAACCTGACGTCCCAGAAAGCAGACATCTACGAGTATTTGGCAAACAAAACATTGTGTGGGGTTGCAAAATATATTCAATTCCCGTCTAAATGTTTGTGTGGTACGTCTTGGTCAGCAATGTTAATCAGTTATCTGATTGACCTTCCCATGGATTTGATTTTATTGCACAGTGACAATACATGCTTAAGATGTATTTCAAGTTCTTCAACCTACGTCACATAGGTTGGTCTAATACGCGAAATAAGATTTATACTAATATACATCTGTGCCGTATAATTACTTATTGTTTGCTATTACACTTTTGTTGTTATTCAACAAAATATTATGTGCATCAAAGGCACTGTGTGATTAGATTTACAGATATGTTAAAGGGACGTTCCTGAGTTTGCTGCAGTTTTTAAGATGTTATCGACTAACAGAGACTTTTTAACGATTGTAATTATATATCAAATATATTTTCCTGCATAACATATTAGTGGATATATATTAAACGTGTTTCTGATCGTTCTAATATTTGTAGTAGCGTAAATTTCACTTTATTTCCTAAACATTTTTTTTTTCCGTACGTACGAAATTATTTGACAAAATCAAGTTTGGGCTTCTTACAAATATTAAGACGACCAGAAACACATTGAATACACAGACACTGATATTCTAAACAAGAAAATATATTTAATATGTAAGTTTAATCGTGGAAGTATTTTATTAGTCGAAAACATTTTACAATGCAGCAAACTCAGGAATGTCCCTTTAAAACAATGTTCTTAAATATCTCGTTAATTTGAACACCACTTTATTTTAGTAGCTATGTGAGTTTGCCTTAAACCACATCCTTACAACTATTTTAAAATATTAGATCGAAATGTTTAAAAATACTAGCTTAGGTCATTTCTTAAAACGAGTTTAAAACATAACGGTAATGTTACTGTGTATGTGATGCGCTATTGATTTGTATCATTAATTAAAGAAATTAGTTAATATTCTCAAAATATCTGTATCTTTAGGCTATCTGCTATGACGTAGGTTGAAGGTCTTATATTTCTATATCTACCAGTTTTAAGTAATGTCTTGTGAGATTGTAAAACGTGCTTAGTTCAAGCAGACAAACGTTGCTATCTACAGTGACAAAAAATTTGGTTGATAATATTGGAGGAGACCCACCCCCCCCCCCCCCCCCCACCATGGACACAAGACACTTATTACGTTCTTAAATATTGTTTGGATATGTATTAATATAGGTAAAAATGTTAATTAATGTCTTCTTGGATGTAGTTAGGAAATGAACATAATGTTAAAAGTAATAACGTTACATTTCACTTCATATTCTGTTCTGCATTTGGTTTCGTACTACCTACATCATTCGAGGTAAGTAAGTAATCAGTACCGTGCCAATCATATCTAGAGTGCTTTTAAGACTCGAAAAAGGCATGCTATGGTCCTGCGATGTCCAAAACAAACTTCGCTTAAACTATTTATATGTAGCACACTTGTTGATAAAACTACAAGTCGGTGTCAGGCGGAACCTGTTGATAAAACACAAAACTAAATCTTAGCTGTGGTCTATGAGTGTCACACAGCACAATGAGCATGAGCATGGACAGAAAGACAAAGACACCCTTCGCTAGCTAAGTATTGTGGTGGTGTGTCAGTGTGTGTGAATGTTGCAAGAACGTTACATGGATCATCACGTGATAAAATAAGACAATAGCATTGGCTATCGTGCCGGTAACAGGCTATGGCATTTGGTTATTTGGAAAATTAAAAAATACCAACTTAATTTCGTCGTTTCTCAAACTGAATAAGAAAAGTGAATCGTAAAAAAAACCCTTCATTAAACACAAATTTAACACATATAGAAACGGGGGTAAATAGTAAATAGAAACAGCAAATATTGACTGCTAACCAAACTCCTCATCCACAATGTCCGACAGTTAACCATGCTACTGACATTCAACCCCAACATTTCTGTATTTTATACAGACTTAACTACTGAGTACTGTAGTAGTGATAACATTTGATCTCAAATACCACGTGTTTCCTTATTTCTTTCCATCAGTACGTTTGATATATATTGGCTGATAAACAGATTAGGTCAGTAACACTGTTTTAACATATTACATGCCTTGGATAAACACGTCTTTCTAATTCTGACGGACTGATTTGCATTTGCAGGTTACACAGGATCGGAGTGTAATGAAAATAAAAATGCAACACCATGTTCACATAATAACTGTACGAATGGAGGAACATGTGTGACTAACGGTTCAGTCCTACTGGCTACAGCGGTACTAGATGTCATACAACACCATGTAGCAGTAATCCATGTTTAAACAAAGGGACGTGCTCGGTTCAAGGTACAAAGTATTCTTGTCTATGCCCTACTGGCTACAGCGGTACTAGATGTGAAACAACGCCATGCACAAATAATCATAACTGTAAGAATGGAGGAACATGTGTGAGTAAAGGTCCAGTCTACACTTGTCATTGTCCTACTGGCTACAGCGGTTCTACATGTCAAACAACACAAACACCATGTAGCAGTAATCCATGTTTTAACAAAGGAACTTGTTCCTATCGTGGTACCAGTTATTCTTGTCAATGTCACTCTGGCTACATCGGTACTAGATGTGAAACAGAACTATGTTCCTACAACAATTGTAAGAATGGTGGGACATGTATAGATAGAGGTTCAAGCTACACTTGCCAATGCCCTGCTGGCTATAGCGGTGCTGGGTGTGAACTAACACCCTGCTCATATAGTAACTGTAACAATGGACGAGTATGTGTGATTAAAGACTCAAGCTACACTTGCCAATGCCCTGTTGGTTACACGGGTGCTAAATGTGAAACACCGTGTACGAATTGTGAAACACCATGTTCACATAATAACTGCAGGAATGGAGGGACGTGTAGAGTACGAGGTTCCAGCTACGTGTGCCAGTGTCCACTTGGATCTACTGGGATGTTCTGTGAGGTTACTGCGTGTTCTCACAGACCATGCCAGAACAACGGAGCGTGTTACACCTTCAGGGGAATATACATCTGTAACTGCGCACCTGGTTATTCGGGTGTTCATTGTGAAATAACGCCATGCACGAGCAATCCTTGCCAGAACAGTGGAACATGTATAACTGATGGAACAAGTTACACCTGTTCGTGTAGATCAGAGTATACTGGAGAGCACTGTCAACTCAGTGTTGAGGAGTGCAGAGGATCAACGTGTTTCAATAGGGTAAGTGATCAAATATGTGGCATCAGAAAGAGCATAGTAAATATAAGTTATTGTAATATAGCCATTCGTAAAGCATATTATCCTATAACTTACCCATGATAGCCATGCCATAAACCCAAATGATAATTTTAGTGTATTAACCCGGTTAATAATGGTATGCAAATTTGCAAGGTCTCTAGGTAATGTGTTGATGTGGATGGGTCATTTGTTTACAAGCCAACAAGACCTGTGTACCTGAGCGTAACGTTTTCAAAGATTTAGTTAAAATGCGTGACGTCAAACTAATCTGTGCTAATCGTGATGACGTCATATTACTGATGGCGGCTACTTTAGTACTGTGATTTACATAAAATTGAATTAAAATATGCCTTTGCTACTAAAAATATAACGGAGTAAATTTTCTTGCAAAATGGTAAAAACAATATGACCCCCCCCCCCCCCATTCTTCCCTTTCTTAGGCGTACCGACGTACGCATCACTTCTTTTCGATGGGTGGGAAGTAAAAAACAGTTACTTTTATGGAATTGTTGTCTGTTAAGTTTAGGTTTAAATGTATCCTAAGAAGGTATCCTAAGAAACTTACGGGACGTGGACTTTCTAAACAAGTTTTATTAGATATACAAAACATATATGCTGGTACTTCTGAACATGATTATATCTACTTACGGTTCATGCGAACCTCTCCTGGAACCAGAGTCTGACATCACTAGTTTACATGGGGGTACATAGGGGGGGGGGGGGGGGGGGGGGGGGGGTCGATGGGTTCGACCGAACCCCCCCCCCCCACCCCCGAAATCGCTTTTTTTATAATTTAATATATCTGACATTGATATCTGACATTATTATATTTACTCAACATAGAAATATATGCCCAATATCTCTGCAATCTATTTTGGAACCCCCCTTTTCAAAATCCTATGTATTGGAACCCCCCTTTTCAAAATCCTATGTACGCCCATGGTTTATATATACACCACTGGTAACCACCGGAGTTCTGTCTTGTGCTAGTTTAATTTGGGAGTGGCAGTCCTCTTGCAGGCGAAAAAGAAGCGATGTGTCGTCCTGGGTATGGCAGTCCACCTATAGACAAACCATATTGACGGTGCTTAATGGTAGCATGTTCCACGTGTTATGTTATATTTTTGTTGATTTGCATGTGGGTTTTTTCTTCAGGGTAACAGACGACAGGAAACAGTTCTTCGGTCTCTGCTGTCTACATCTTCTGCTGGGAACCCCGACACAACAAGGTGACGTACAGATTTAACATCTTGTGTATAAATACATCTATCTTCTCTTTTTTAAAACACTGTTAAGCCATTCTAACTTTAGATTATTTGATTGAGGCGTAAACAAATTGTGTTTGACCGCTTGACCGCTTTAATCGTAGTTGAGAACGTGTACTGTCAAACATTTCAATCTAAATAGGGTAACAGTTTCGTATTAGTATTCAACATGTTTTAATTGCAACGGGAATAACCGTTCACTGGCAGAAACGTCGACCCAGTAAATATAATATACTTAACACTAAAATAAACGCAGATCAGGGTAACGGCTAGCTTGTAAGTAGAACAGGTTTACTTTATTACAAACGCTCATTTCTGTGAAATGATAAACGGTGTATCAAACCCATACGTCTCCTGAATCTCAATATGTGCAATAATCACTTCTTTTTAAAAAAAACTTAATGTTGTAACTGAACATTGTATTTATGTTTCTTTTGATATTCGGTATATTTAAATTGAAAGATTGACAGGATTCGAATCTAGTGCCCGTCTTTGTTAGGTATCGTATTATTTTAATACATGCAATTTCACCTCGTGGATTATTTACAAAAAAACAAATATAACCTTTTGTATGGCATAGTATGGGAATCCAATTTAAATTAATGCAAATTGTCAATTTTATATTATTTTTTGTTATTATTAATATTGCATTAGTGCGGTATTTCATTCATGATTTTGTTTTAAAAATATATAATCTGGTATTCTTCAAATAATTATCCATGTGTTAATGATGATGATGATAATGATGATGATAATGTATTTTTGTTAAATGTTTTAAGATATTGTTATACCGTGGTCGTTAACAGAATGTTAATTGTATTTTCAGAAAAACAACGAAATATCAGGAGCCATAACGTAACTGAAGTGTCACGAGTATCATGATGTCACTGGAATATCGCGTTGATATAATATAATATATAATGTCAAATAATATAATATATAAGATATAATATTATCAAAATGCTGGTAGCCATGGTAACGGTAAGACGTTGAGAGTCATGATGTTATTGAGTATCAGTATAACAATATTCAGTACGTAAGCGTTCTGTCGCTGGAATATTGGGAGCCACAATTTTAATCATTTATAATATTACAAGCCCTTATAATAACATATTAGAAGTCGTTACTGGTCCTCAATAATTCAATTGTTACGGTTAACTAGTCACCGTTACAGATTAATAATAACGGAAAACACGCTTGTTGACTTTTGTAAATGTTTTTCATGTTAAAATTTAATATTAATGCCAACTATTTTATCCTCTCAATTTGGTGTTTCAATGAATGTTATTCTGATACATGTGTGATAAATAAATCAACTTGCAGAATACGTTGTGTTTGTTTATTACAAAACGACACGTAACAGACAGTTTCCTGTCACATAGTCATAGTACATGTTATCCGTCTGCACCTCTATTGGGGATCTGCGTATCACCACTTCAGAGACACCTTATCGTTCTGGTATCGACGTTGTTTTATCACAGTATACGTATTGACATCCATGGATTCCTAAAGGCTTCACAAACGTCTTAAGGTCCTATCCTGAGTTTTCGGCGATCGTTAAGACGATGTCGACCAACAAAGACTTTTTAACGAATGTATATAATTACATATATTTGTTCTAAATAAAATATCAGTGGCTGTATATTAAACGTGTTTTTGATCGTCCTTGTGTTTTCACTAGGTCAAACTTCATTTTATTTCCCATATATATTTTGTCGTAGATAAGAAAGTATTGAGATATCAAATCCAGTTTGGGCAACTTACAAACATTCGGATGATCGGAAACACATTGTATATTCAGACACTGATATTCTAAACAAGAACATATATTCAATATGTGATACTAGTTATTACAACATCGTATTAGTCGAAACCCTCTTACAGTGCAGCAAACAGTCTCTTTACGGTGGACATTTAAAGAATATTTCCCGATATGGCGTTTAACTGACTAAAACGATGTCTGGTGCTATACCACATTCTGATCCTGTATATGTTTAGTGACAAATGTTGTTCACAGTTCGACAAATTCAAATAAATATTATTTCGTTTGGAAAGGGTAAAGTTAGTTCGTTTTGTTTAACGACATCAGTGTTAGAGCATATTGATTTAATAATCATCTGCTTTTGGATGTCAAACGTTTGGTAATTTTGACATATAATCTAAGAGAGGAAACGGGCGCATGTGCAGGGGGAGGGTATTGGGGGTCGAAACCCTTCCCAGACCAAGATAAAAAAAAATTATATATTTTCTGGGGGAACATGGCCCCATATAAACTTCGCTCAACGCAGACTATAACCCCAACCCTGCTGAAATCCCTGCACACGCGCCTTGGAAACCCGCTACATTAAAAAAAAAAAAAAAAAATTGTTTTTTTGTTTTTAGCAAGGAATCATTTATATGTACCATCCCACAGACAGGATATCACATACCGTGGCCTTTTATATACCAGTCATGGCGCACTGGCTGGAACAATCCCGCCGATGGGGATCGATCCTAGACCGATCGCGCATTTAAAAAAACCACCACATTTTTAGGTCTAAGTAATGAATAGAAATAACATAGTCTTCATAAATGTTATGTATATCGAACATACCGCCCTCTTCCTCTACCCCTAGAGCGTTACGTAATTATTAACACCCCCTTACATGTAACGCGTATGCCAACCACTGGTCACTGTCAAAATTTCAAGGCAAATCCCCCACCGACCCCTGGGAAGGTATTGTACCATACCTCTATGGATATAAATATACTGTGGAGGTATGAGACAACCCCTCAATCAAGACAGTTAAATTTGTTCAAAATTACGTGAGTAGCTCAGCGCCTGCGCAAATCGCGTAAATTCCCAGTTCTACTGGCTTCCCGCTAATTGAAGAAAAACAAGCTGGCCATTGGGTTTGCAGTTGATCTAGATAATGTAGATAAGCGAGCACTGCGAAACTATAGCGATGTGGTGGACCTTTTATGTACCAAACAGAACTATTCATCTATTCTAAATGTTTAAATAATAAAAATATTCCAGACACTGCAGCTTTAAGAGCGTCTACCACCAAATCAAATTCATGAACGACAATAGTAACATATGTCGCTAAAACTACTACACAGCGTATCAATCGACATATATACTATATACTATGAATAAAAATATCCCCCCCCCCCCACTCACTTTTAAAGTAAATCAGAAAACAATTGAGGGTTAACATACTCATTTCAGAGATAATAGGTAGCGTCTATGACTACCCTAGTTCCGCACAAAAATTGTTATGCTATTTTTAGTTGGACTCTGTGTCAGCCCGTAGGGTCCCCGTAAACACACCGTATCTAATGTGACCATGGCAAAGATTTTTGGGATAACCCTACGATTCTTTCCCGATGTCGCGGACGCCAGGACGCCGTACGGTTATTCCCCACACACACACACACACACACACCGTATGCCGACCGGTGCATTTGTGATGCATCGTAAGTGGGTAAGATGCCCGTAGGATGTGTGTTTTTGACGATATCCTACGAATATCTTACGGGCATCGGTGACATCCTACGGATATCGTTGACTTTTTGTCATTATCAGAATCTTTTAATACGGAATCATAATTTTTTGAAGACCGTACGATTTTTAAAATCAGAAACCCACCGTAGACATATCGTAGTGGCACCTTGCGGCTGCCTGGAGGTGACCTTGCGGTATCTGGAGACATCGCAGGGAAGCCACACGATGTACCTACGATGTCGGGACATCGTAAGAGCATCGTACGGGGACCTTACGGTGGCCGTACGGTCAACTGACGATGCCCTTACCATGTCCTTAAGATTTGATGGCCCGAAAAAATGTGTCAGCCCGTAGGGTCCCCGTCACCGTATCCCGATGTCGCGGACGCCAGGACGCCGTGAGGTTACCCCCCCCCCCCACACACACACACACACACACACGCCGCATGGCGACCGGTGCATTTGTGACTGAGGCATTACTGAGGCAATATCGGGAACTTTTAACTCCGCGCTAAAAGCTTCCGAAAGAACGCCAAGGCGCCCGTAGGATAGCTACGGTACCCTTGCGGCCGCCGTGAGATTTTGCAAATTTCCCCCGAAATTTGGGCCCTTACGGGCGCCTTATCCCGAATCGTTGGATATGTGACTGTAGCATTAACACTAGTTCAAATTAAATCAGAGGAAATTACTGGCCAGACGAAACCACATTTTATCACAACACACTCTGACGTTTATCACCAATGACAGGACTGGTAGCCTTAACTGTGGGGTGAAAAGCGAACTTAAACCCACATATAATTATACTGTTTCGTGTACGGCTACCTTAAGACCTGTTACACTGTTTCATTAATGATGTTTGTACTGATGTTGATCGTAGGTTACCTCTGAAACCCGATGGCCGATGTGTGTTTTGTGTGGTGTCGTTAAATATCCATTCAATTAAACGGTCACTCAGATGGCCGATGTGTTTTGTGTGGAGGTGTCGTTAAATATCCATTCAATTAAACGGTCACTCAGATGGCCGATGTGTTTTGTGTGGAGGTGTCGTTAAATATCCATTCAATTAAACTGTCACTCAGATGTTGGTCTACATGAAATATTGATAACGAAGATAATATTTTAAAAATCCATGGTAAAATGCTTTTGAATCAACGATCCATCATTTTATTCACTTCAAATATGGGGGTAGAAAATATTTACAATGTAGATTAATACAAACCATAACCATTGCATTACTACGGTTATATAATTGTGTAAAAGATATAAATGTATATGTTTGCATACATAATAATAACATATATATATTGATATTTAATTTTTGTGTACAATGCCTCTCAAGTTCAAATTGATTGTACTCAAATTGATAAATTGCCACATTAATTTATGGTCAGTCAGTGTACAAAATTCCTTGCAACTAACAGTAATGTGTATGTGTCTAAACTGACGGTGGTGCTACTTAATATCTATAATGAATAAAAGTATGTACATATGATCCGAGTTATAGTAACAATTGCACGGACAAAATGTTTTCTTGTCTCTTCTGGTTCGATGTTTGGGTTCAAATGTTGTTGGGGGTTGTGTTTTTTTGTATATTTGAGGTTTTTGTTTTCATAAGTGTGTCTCTCTCTCTCTATTTAGTTGACATGACCTAAGTTCAAATGTAATTCATATGTCTGTTCTGAGACGGTATTTGGGTTCAAATATTGGGTTTTCAAACGCCGTCCATGTGGCGTGACGAGCGTGCTTGCCGTCGATCGTGACGTTGTTTAAAACTTGTACATCACGGTCAGGGGTTCTTCTTCTTCTGCAAGTAAACAAATAAATGTGTTACTGGGCGAGTGGTATTACCCGTATATCCTGAGTGAAAAACAGAAACACGGGCAAATACAAATACCCTTCCATAATCCATATAGTTTAAGTTATCATTCATATTAGCCTATTAATTGAAACAGAAACTAAAACCTTTAAAGTTAATTTATATGTCATGGAGCAGTCAATTTCACTACTCTAATTACACTGGATATCGTGGTGTTGACTTCCATGTGAAGAAAAGAGGTCACCATTTAGATCCTCAGCTCTTTCTGGACAAAACTCCGCTTCCAGTTGTGGAGGAGACCAAATTTCTGGGGGATATTTTTGACAGGAGGCTATCTTTTGTTCCTCATTTACAGTATGTGAAAAAGAAGGGCTTAAAGGCCCTCAATATCTTAAAAGTTATTGGCAAGACTGAATGGGGAGCAGATCGAAAGGTTATGCTCCGACTTTACAGATCTTTAGTTCGGTCTAAACTTGATTATGGGTGCATTGTGTATGGGTCAGCACGTAAGTCTTATTTGCAAATGCTAGATCCTATACACAACCAGGGACTTAGGCTTTGTTTTGGTGCTTTCAAAACATCTCCTGTGGAGAGCTTGTATGTCGATGCACATGAACCTAGTTTGGGTGCTAGACGTGAAAAGCTTTCTCTGCAGTGTGCTACAAAGATCCAATCAATGCCAAAACATCCTGCACACAATGCGGTGTTTGATAACAAATATATGAAGTTATTTGATGCGAAACCGAATGCGATTCGAACATTTGGTCTTCGCATTAAGCAGTTTTTATCAGTTTCCAAAATTGATTCAACAGACATTTTTGAAACGTCTTCATATTTTATTTTGCCACCTTGGTGTATCAAACACCAAAAATTGTATTCGATCTTGTGCATCTAAAGAAAGATCGCACAGATGCAGTTATTTATAAACAACATTTCATGGAAATTCAAGAGCGGTACTGTGATTACATTCCTGTTTACACAGACGGATCACGGGATGGGAATTCTGTGGCTTGTGCTACAGTTTTTCCATCAGACGCAATAATTTCCACGAGATTGCCCGATTCAGCATCAATATTTACTGCTGAAATTTGGGCAATCATTGAAGCCCTGGAACAGATTAAGGATTCATGTGCATCCAAATATATTATTTTCACAGACTCACTTTCGTGTCTCCAAGCTCTACAGTACATGAAATTGGAGCATCCCTTAGTAGGGATGGTGATACGAAAGTGTGTCTGTTTATCAATTGCCAATAAAGATGTTATATTTTGTTGGGTACTCAGCCATGTTGGCATTAAGGGTAACGAAAAGGCAGATGTTGCTGCCAAGTCTGCTTTGAACTTGCCCCGTGTCCATGTTGGTGTCCCCTACAGTGAGTTTAAATTTCATATTAACCAATATATCGTTTCCACTTGGCAAGACGATTGGGACGGTGCGGTTGCGAACAAGCTTCATTCTGTCAAGGCAGTCCTGGGAGAGTGGCAGTCATCTTACAGGCGATGCAGGAAGGATGAAGTAGTCTTGTGCCGTTCCCGCATCGGCCATACATATTTGACGCATTCATTTATTTTAAAGAAGAACCCTCCTCCTCAGTGTGAACACTGTCAGTGTACACTGACTGTGCGCCACATGGAGTGTGATATATTTGGCAACAGAAATGTTTTGGAATCGTTTAAATTACATCCAGAATTAATTGTAAAGTTTTTAAAACACAGTTTTAAAATATACTTAACTTGGATTTTATGTATTATATTATACTTCCCGCCACCCCCCCCCCCCCCCCCCCCCCCCCCCCCCCCCCCCCCCCCCCACAGCTCCTTACACTGTGGTTTACATGAATATATATAAATAATATTTCCATATACTTACCATTTGAGACACCCAATAGCCGATGTGTATTTTTGTGCTGGGGTGTCGTTAAACAAACATTCATTCATTCACTTCCATGTGAGGAACCGGTCATATTTCTCTTTAAATCAATCTCTCCACACAGCCATACCAATAATCTCACACTGTATCCTGTTCAACGGATAAGAACCGAAACAGACAGCAGCCATAATGGAAACTGAGAGAGTTGTGTCAGCCGATGTACAGCTTAGCAATCCTTATCATGGAACCTGAAGTTCATCACTGGTTACCTTGCATTATTAGTCCCCTACCAGTCCAACCGGAGGGGGCTATAGGTTTCATCTCCATTCGTCCGTCCGTCTGTCAGTCCGTCCGTCTGTCCCACAATGGGCACATATGTTTTCATGATGTTTTTTGTAGAAGACTTTGAGATATTGAGCTGAACTTTTATGTATAGTTCCATGACAGAGTTATGGCCCTTTAACTTAGGCGTCGGTGGGCCCATTTGGGCTATATCTCGTTCCAGCCAGTGATCCACGACTGGTATATCAAAGGCCGTGGTATGTACTACCCTGTCTGTGGGATGGTGCATATAAAAGATCCATTGCTGCTAATCGAAAAGAGTAGCCCATGAAGTGGCGAAACCGGGTTTCATCTCATTATCTGTGTGGTCCTTAACCATATGTTTGACGCCATATAACCGTAAATAAAATGTGTTCAGTGCGTCGTCAAATAAAATATTTCTTTCTTTCGTTCTTCGAACTTAGGAGATGTGAAAATTTGTTTTCCAGACTTTGTTTCAGAAGACCTTTAGATATTGAGCTGACATTTTGTGTATAGGTTTATCACGTACTGTTACAGATCAAGTGTAACTGTCATGGCGATTTACCCACTTTTCGGATTTATGGCCCTTGAATTTAGGAGATACGAAAACTTGTCGGGCCCGGTAGGGGACATGTATTGCTTTAGTAGTACTCTCAAAATGCTTGTTCGTGTTATCTTTTTGTTATCTTGCCTTGCTTACCTTCGACAGAGGTAGACGACGATGACTAAGACCAACACACCAAGAGCAGAACTCACTCCAGCAATGACAGCCACGTGCTTGGCATTCGTCTGCAAATCAAATAGAAAGTGTTGTACCTTAACACTATGAACACAACTGAATCCACTTTATGACGGTGCAAGAAGGATGGAATCTCCAGTAAAGGATCTCCTCGGCAGTGGTTGTCCTATAGATAAGACAGATTCATGGAATCAACCATTATTTTGACAAAGCCCATTCGACTCAGATTACAAAACCAGTTTGACAACAAGCACAAGATGTGAGAATAACATAATCATCAACAGGTTTTGTAAATACCAAAAGGATCATACAACTCATGTGTTCATGTGTGTATTTTGATCAACCATCTGACACTTGCTTACATCCACTGGAGGTTGAAGCACGTCTGCCTTAAATACACACACCGAGTGTCCTGGGAAATGTGTCTAATACAGACGTGTATATTTATTATCTCATCGTGGGACGTCTGTATAATTGTAAACATATGTTTTACAGAGGCTGGACGTCACAATCGTGTTGAAACGACATAATATAGCACTGTCTTAACAACATAGATAATACGTTTTTTCATAGGTGATAATCCATAGCGTGAGGGTTCGAGTTATCACTGTCTATTAGGTTTCCAAAGCTTCTGAATGTAACAACAATAATAATAATAATAACAGCACTGTTTTACAAGTGAAAGAAGTCTTACTGTGCTTGTCGCTGGCGGAGTGTTCCTGACATTTCCTACGTACATCTTGTATGGCAGCGTGTCGCCGTGTTTCGAGAGATCCTGTAGGGCGCTGCTGATATGCTCGCTGTTCACTACTTTGGTTGAAAACTTTATGTTAATCGACACTTCAGTCACATGCTCCCTGAAATAAACAAAACAAATAGATGTTTTCAATACTGTAATAATAAAGTAAAATATTCATGCTAGTGTTATTCAAATACTAATATTACCATCAAACGTAGCCCGAGTACTCTCACTGTAAGAGAGCTAGACGGACATTACAGTCAGAGACCAAAGAAATTCAGATATTAATCACTAATACACACACTACAGAAAGAAACCCGACAGCACCCACATTCAGCTAAGCTTCGACAAACTGCGGACAGCAGAATTCTAGGTTCGCCGACCTATATCGTGACGATGCGTCACATGATCGCCCACTCAGCCATTCCGTGGGTGCTGTCGGATTTCTTTCTGTAGTATGTGTATTAGTGATTAATATGTGGATTTTGTTTAATCAGTTAACTCGAAAATGATCGATGTAAAGGTATTTGACGTCAAACATAGGATTGTTGTGGTATTAGAGCGGAAATCTTTGCCAACTTTTTAGTTGTCGGGAATTGCCAAAAAAATACATAGCTTGGTCTCTGACTGTAATGAGAGCGTATTTATGTCCGTCTAGCTCTCTTACAGTCAGAGTACTCGGGCTACATCAAACGTAGTATTCCATCTACGTTCAAATCAGGTTACAAAGCCTATAAAAGATATTGGGCCGAATTTGTCTTAAACCCAGGTGTTTAAGCATTGTAAGTGTCTGTAGTCACACGCGTGTAAGACACAGACAGGTGTTTAGGCATTGTAAGTGTACGTAGTCACACGCGTGTAAGACACAGACAGGTGTTTAGGCATTGTAAGTGTATGTAGTCATACGCGTGTAAGACAGACAGGTGTTTAGGCATTGTAAGTGTACGTAGTCAGACGCGTGTAAGACACAGACGGGTGTTTAGGCATTGTAAGTGTACGTAGTCAGACGCGTGTAAGACACAGACGGGTGTTTAGGCACTGTAAGTGTACGTAGTGACACGCGTGTAAGACACAGACGGGTGTTTAGGCACTGTAAGTGTACGTAGTGACACGCGTGTAAGACACAGACGGGTGTTTAGGCACTGTAAGTGTACGTAGTGACACGCGTGTAAGACACAGACGGGTGTTTAGGCACTGTAAGTGTACGTAGTGACACGCGTGTAAGACACAGACGGGTGTTTAGGCACTGTAAGTGTACGTAGTCACACGCGTGTAAGACACAGACGGGTGTTTAGGCACTGTAAGTGTACGTAGTGACACGCGTGTAAGACACAGACGGGTGTTTAGGCACTGTTAGTGTACGTAGTCACACGCGTGTAAGACACAAACAGGTGTTTAGGCACTGTAAGTGTACGTAGTCACGCGTGTAAGACACAAACAGGTGTTTAGGCACTGTAAATGTACGTAGTGACACGCGTGTAAGACACAAACAGGTGTTTAGGCACTGTAAATGTACGTAGTGACACGCGTGTAAGACACAAACAGGTGTTTAAGCACTGTAAATGGCTGTAGTGACACGCGTGTAAGACACAAACAGGTGTTTAAGCATTGTAACTGTATGTAGTAACACGAGTGTACGTCATAAACAGGTGTTTAAGCATTGTAAATGTATGTAGTTACACGCGTGTAAGACAAACAGGTGTTTAAACATTGTAAATGGCTGTAGTGACACACGTGTAAGACATAAACAGGTATTTAAACATTGTAAATGGCTGTAGTGACACGCGTGTAAGACATAAACAGGTGTTTAAGCATTGTAAATGGCTGTAGTGACACGCGTGTAAGACATAAACAGGCTTTGTAAATTCGCCCATTATCTTTTGGCAGACGCCTTGGTCGTTAAGCCATTAGACTTAAGGCTGGTAGGTATTGAGTTCGTATCGTGGTACAGTCTCCTACCGAGAATACTTTTAACGGCTTAATTGGGGAGGGGGTGAAAAAATACACCGACTTGTCTCTCACTAACAACTATCAATTAACCAATAATTTTTTAACAAAGAGTCCAGACACTTGTAGGCCCAGGACAGCGTGATTGAATCTTTATTGAAAATAAGTTAAAAGAAATAATACAGAAATCGCACGACCCTGGTTACCCAGCGTTGATAAGCCCCGCATACATAGACAAAACTGCATATATGTGGTTTTCTGATTTCTGTATTCCACAGGAAGAGGGGTTTCCGGCAGGAAATACACGAGTGGAATACAGAAATCAAAAAACCACATGTATGTAGTTTTGTATTTATTATATACCCTAAATTGGAATTTTGTTCCCAAATAATAATTAAAAATGCTAGCTAATGATGGGGATTTCTCAATTTACACAACTAGGTCAGCTGTGTTACTACGCGGACCGATGAACTACCAATTATTACACATAGGAATATAGTTATATTTAAAGAATAAACAGAAATAAGAAAGAATGAGTGAAAAATACCTATAATTTTAATGATATTGTCGAAAATGCCTTTTAAAGACAATGTAATAGCTAAAATTTACAAACAATGAAATATTTAATTTGCTCGTAATACGTCACAAAACCTTCAGCGCGCCAGTTTTATCAACAAAGAAAAATGTCAAGAATTGTTCAGTCAATGTCTGTGTCGTCATCGGTGTTTTCTTTTATTGATGTTCATGGAATTACTTGTTGCTGAAAAGTTGAAGTTTATATTAAATGTGCCTCCATAAATCATCGCTCCACTGAATAATCCGGTTGTCAGTTCATCAAAATGTTCTACGTGAGGAGATCATGCGACGTCATTGTTGCTAAAGTCGACGACAGTTACTTTTTGCACCCTTCTTTTGGCTTCGTACACAATAAATATAGCATATCTTACCGTAATTTCACTAGAAATCCATATTTCGTAAAATGTAAAAAAAATTAATCACAAGATTTTGTTCAAACACATTCAGGTGCATTAAAAATATTAAAAAAAAACTAAATCAATTGCAATTTTGCCTTGGAACTTTTCCTTAAAAATTAAACGTCATGTACCCAGTTTATGGTTATTGTAAGGAGATGCAAAGTGACGTCATTGGAATACTGACATCATTTAAATTCAAAATTAGCTATATTATTACAATGCTTCGCCACATTAAAATAAAAACTAACCTTAACCCCTGTCAAATTCCTATAACAAGCAGACAACGCTGCTTACAGGTGGGTATTTTTTATTTTTCATAATTTTGGACAAAATATTAATTTTAAGTTTTAAAAGATGAAAGAAATAAAAAGTACCTTTTGTCAAATATATCATATCACAAAATTACCGTTGGATATGTTTTATTTATTGTGTATGAAGCCAAAACAAGGATCCAAAAACTGACTGTCGTCGACCGTATTCGTGGATTAAAAGATCGTTGGTGAGTAGTGTTCCCGTCTAGTTTTGGTAGCGCGCTCATTAAATTGTAAATATTCGACACCGTTTTCGTCTGTTTTCAGTTTAAATGACCCACAAAATAGCATTTTAAAAATGCATAACAGTTAACTGCTTTAATAGGCAATTCAAACCAAGCACCAACTTTGTTTACATATCGCTAAGGGCATTCCCGGTAACCATGTGCTATAAATAGTAGCGTTGAATACGGCATAGTTCCGGCAGTTGAGTTGAATACGGAAAAGTGTATTTCATTTTTGTATTCAGGGCTGTATTTATATAGTAAGATTTAATGGGTATGTAATAATGACCATTATAGTATGCATTAATTAGTGCTGGGAATCAGTTGACATTTCATCATCGATCATCGGTTATAATGAGTTTGCACCAACCGATCAACTGTCGATTATACTATCGGTTAGAATTATATCAACTTAAAAAGGATTTGAATTACTAGGAATGAGCACCTATTGTGTCCAACGGGATAGGAAAAATTACAGTTGATGTTTTCAGCAACAATCGATTATTGTTATTTAAAATCGATTATCACATCGATAGAGCTTAACCGAGTAATGTATAAAGAACGTAAGTAATCGTTATACTGGAAAACGTTAAAGTCGGTTTGTTTAAAGAGCACTAGAGCACATTGATTTATTTATTAATCATCGGCTATTGGATGTTAAACATTTGGTTTATTAATCATCGGCTATTGGATGTTAAACATTTGGTTTATTAATCATCGGCTATTGGATGTTAAACATTTGGTAATTCTGACATATAATCTTAGAGACGAAACAAGTTACATGTTTCCATTAGTAGGAAGGGACCATTTATATGCACCATTCCACAGACAGGATAGCACATACCACGGCCTTTGATATACCAATCGTGATGCACTTGCTGGAACGAGAAACAGCCCAATGGGTCCACCGACAGGGATCGTTTTATTAGAAATGCCAAGTTATCAAACCATATACCCCAGGACAACAGCTTCGAGAGGGAACGACAGCCAGGGTAGCTACCTAGGCTGTAAGGTCCACACCTAAATAGGATGGCTCGTAAATTGTTTAATAGTAGTGGTAGTTGTTGTAGTAGTGGTAGTGGTAGTAGTAGCAGTATAGAGCGGCAGCTATAGTAAGTTCTGTGTGGTCCTTAACCATGTTATGTCTGACGCCATATAACCGTAAATAAAATGTGTTGCATTGCATCGTTAAAATATTTCCTTCCTTCCTTCCATAGTAACTACCTAGGCTGTAGGGTCCGGTCCTAAACAGGATGGCACATGCATTTAATAGTAGTAGTTGTTGTAGCAGCAGCAACAGTAGTAGCAGTAGTAGTAGTGGTGGTTGGTGGTAGTAGTAGCAGTAGTAGTAGTGGTTGTGGTAGTAGTAGCAGCAGTAGTATACTACACTTACCCATTCTGTCCATACACTCCCTTCATGGACAGCGATATGTTCAAGTCTTTAACACTGGGTGACCCGATGATGTTTGTCAGGAGTGATATTACAGCTGTTTTCAGTCGGGTGTTGTCAACGCTTCCCACCGGGGCCTGCAGGTAGAGTTTCGCCACAAAAGCTATGAAATAAAAGAAAGAAAGAAATGTTTTATTTAACGACGCACTCAACACATTTTATTTACGGTTATATGGCGTCACACATATGGTTAAGGACCACACAGATTTTGAGAGGAAACCCGCTGTCGCCACTACATGGGCTACTCTTTCCGATTAGCAGCAAGGGATCTTTTATTTGCGCTTCCCACAGGCAGGATAGCACAAACCATGGCCTTTGTTGAACCAGTTATGGATCACTGGTCGGTGCAAGTGGTTTACACCTACCCATTGAGCCTTGCGGAGCACTCACTCAGGGTTTGGAGTCGGTATCTGGATTAAAAATCCCATGCCTCGACTGGGATCCGAACCCAGTACCTACCGAGGCCGGTGAAATAAACGAATGCATGAACTCAGTTTAAATTACGAATTAACTGACACGTCTTCTACATTACTATTATAGTCGGCTTGCATCAAAATGGAACAAGACACTGACATGTATCTCAATACTGAATAATGATAAAAACAAAAAGTCATATAAAACTTATAGGGTTTTAAACTCATAACACAGAGATGGAGACAAAATGCTAGAACAACCAATGGAAGAACTGCATGTATAGGATAATGTGTTACGAAACATTTTCCTTTTTTCCTCGCCTTTATGAAGTAAAAGAGATAGAGGTATTACTTATACGACGGCGGCGACGTCAACTTTTACGTTAAAGTTTGATGTTAAAATTTTGCGTTTAGCTCCGTGTCTTACAAACTAAGTCCTAGGTCAATGAAACTTGGTTTATAGTTGCACCTACAGGTGTGGATGTTCATCACAATGAAACTTGGTTTATAGTTGCGCCTACAGGTGTGGATGTTCATCACAATGAAACTTGGTTTATAGTTGCACCTACAGGTGTGGATGTTCATCACAATGAAACTTGGTTTATAGTTGCGCCTATGTTTGTTCATCACAGTGCACTGAAAACGTGTATGGTATATATTTATATGGTATGGTATATATGGTGAGATATTTAAGTCTGCAGAATTCTTGTTATTTTTATTAAATGATTTTGGTGAAAAATGGTATGCGATTTTGGTATGGGTTATAATCTTTAAAAGCATACACATGTATATTGTCCTGTGACTAGTACTGTATATTATACGTATTTTCCTTATGTCTATTGGCAAGTATATACACTGGTGAGGGATCGGGGGTGTATTTGCGAATTTCTTCTCACACAGATAAATAAACTAGGGGGAGAAGTCTGTTAATAATTAGGTTCCCTAATACTAATTCATATGTTCTGGGCAGAGTGTGGTATACACAGAATGGCGTGCTTGATAACAGGATATAAATACTGAAGTATGTAATATGTCCAACATCACCAACACATAATATAAACTAGATACCTGTCTGTACTGTGGTGCCTAGACTTCGCCTGAAAAATGAAGATGTCGATGCAGTCGGTGGGGTTGCGGTTCTGTCGGAAACAGTGCTGATAACGGCGTCACATACTGGCCCGGTGAATCCCGACACGCAGTGACATGAGAATTCGTTGACCTTGTCTTGACAGGTTCCGCCATTCATGCACGGTCTGGACGTGCATTCGTCTATATCGTGGTTACAGTTGGATCCGCTAAATCCAGCTTTACACCGGCAGTCATATCGATTAATTCCATCTATACATGTTCCCTGATTGAAAGAACAATGTAAAAGTTAACGTTTTGTCTTAACGCCATCACTAGAGCACATTGCTTTATTGATTAATTAATCATCGGCTAGTGGATGTCAACCATTAAAATGCATGCAATCAGTCACTACATTTTTCAATTAGCAGCAAAATAATCTTTTAAATGCACTTTCCCACAGACATAACAGCACATGTGACGGACTTATGGGCAAGATCAAGCAGTAACGGAGGGACATTTTAACTACTTTTACACATAAAATTGTTCTTACTGAAGTTTTTGTCATAAGTTTACTTTTGGGTTGGTTTTATAGGTGATAGGTTCCTTTACACTGTTGCATAAAAATATTTAATGCATCTCTATTTTAAATGTCATATATGGGTTTTTAATATTCGATAACAGACATGATATGCACATCACATAAAATAACTTGCCGATTTTGTTATTATATCTGGTGTTCTAGGCATCCAATATTGGAACTAGTATAACAGAAATCAAGCTAATATATTAATAAAACAAAACTATAAATCTGAAATACATTACTCATAAATTATATTTTTAATAAAAATAAATTCATGCTAACGGAGGGACACATTTTGTGGCATTGCATTATTTCTTATATTTCCCATTAAATGAGTCCAAATGAATTTATATATCAATAAATAGAGAGTAAAAGTATAGTTTAACATCAGTGGTTCATTGATATTTTGTTTTGGATCAAATGAACACTATATATCCAAGTATATGTGCATTGCCAAATTTACTTAGAAGTAATGGAGGGACATTTTAGCTACTTTTATGCATCAATTTGTTTATATTGATTTAATTTCTTGTCATATAAACTTACTTTTGGACTGGAATTGTAGATGATGGGTTCTTTTACACTGTTGCATAAACATTAAATGCAACTCTGTTTTAATTTTCACAAATTGGCTTTTAAAACTGAGGATCATAAAATGCAGGTCATAAAATGACTCCAGTTTTTTGTGTTCATGTTTGCTGCACATGCTAGGTATCCAATACTGGAACTAGTGTAACTGAAATCAACAATATAAATCTAAAATATATCATTCAGTAATTATATTTTTAATAAGAATAAATTCACGGTTCATCATTATTTTGTTTTGGATCTTGAACTTAGTATATTCAAACTTGTACATATAAAAATTGCCAATTTTGTGTTGACGTTTTAACACAGTTTATGTTCATATATAATCAAGTTGAAATTATGCAAACAATTTTGTTAACACCTATACTATATATTATGTTTAATGGTTTAGTAATTACTGGATCACCTACACCAGTAACAGTACATCTTTTTGTCTAGTATGACAGAATCATGCAAATAACTCTTAATAAAGTTCTCTGATTCGACTGATTATGTTTCCATAATCCAAATGGTAAAGTGTCATGTATTTGTATGTTCATGTTGAGGATATTAAAGCTGGATGATTAACTTGAATAAATACATCAGTGCTGTAGTGGTATTGATAAACAAAACAAACATTAACTTTTTTATTATCTCAAGTTAACAACTTATTATCTGAAGCGACTTGACTTGTTATGTTAAGCGCTCGATTTACTATCTCAAATCAAGAGCTTGAGATAATAAAACGAGCACTCAAAATAATATGCCGAGTGTTCGAGATCTTTAAAGTGAGAACAACAAGTGTCCATTTAGGACAAAGACATGTGTTTTTCTTACTTTAAAGACCTCAAACTCTCGCCTATGATCGCCACTTGTTATGTTAAGTCCTTAACTTTTATCCCCAGCTAACTTATTATGTCATGCTCTCGGCTTTTTATATTGAGATCTTAACTTATTATCCCGAGATATCGATTTATTATGTCAAATGTTCGACATATTAACTCTTGTCTTTTGTAACTCTCTGTTTGGCTGTACAGTCCTGATACAGATGTCGAGAGCTCAAGATAATAAGTCAAGCGCTGGAGATAAGTCAAGATATTGGGATAATAAGTCAAGCGCTGGAGATAATAAGTCTAGACATTGAGATAAGTTAAGCGCTGGAGATAAAATGTCGAAATATTGAGATAATGAGCAAGTGCTCGAGATAATAAGTCAAGTGCTCGATATAAGTTGAGTCGAGAGTCGAGATTTTAAGATTTTAAATTGAGCACTCAAGATAATAAGTTGAGCACTTGATATAATAAATCAAGCACTCGAGATAATAAGACGATAATCTGAGATAGTACGTCGAGGACTCAACATAATAAATCGAGCAATCGAGATAATAAGTCAAGCATTCGAAATAACAAGTCAAGCACTCAAGATAATAAGTCAAGTACTCGAGATAATAAGTGCTCGATATAAAGTTGAGCATTCAAGATAATTAGTCGAAATTTTAAGATCATAAATCGAACACTCGAGATAACAAGTCAAGCGCTGGATATAATATGTCGAGCACTCAAGATAATAAGTCAAGCGCTGGAGATAGTAAGCATTCAAGAGAATACTTTGAGCAATCCAGATAAGTGGAACACTAGATATAATAAGTCGAGTGATAGTAAGTCAAGTACTTACAATAATAAATTGAGGACTCCGAGATAATAATAATTCTAGCATTCGAGATAATAAGTCGAGAGCTCAAGACAATAACTTGTACTAGCATTCAGCATACAAAAAAAAAAGGTCGATCGATAAGCACTTTTTTTTAACGAAATGTTTACTTGCGGCTTCAAAGTACTTTGATGACGTCAAATTACGAAACCCAGATATGAAAATATACATTTCCAAACGCAGATCACCTTAATGGAGAGTGGGCCTTATGTTTAGATCTCGACTTATCTCTAGAACTTGACATATTATGTTGAGCGCTCAACCTATTATCTCGATCTTTCAAATTATATTGTCCAGTGATTAACTTATCTTCTGCATCAGTGCCATTTAGTCATAATAATATGTCAAAAGCTTGATATAATAAGAAGACATCTTGAAATAATATGTCGAGATCTCAAGATAATAAAATAAGTTAAGCACTCGACAAGACAAGTTCACATTTCAAGATACAAGTTGATGTTCGAGATCTTTAAAAGTAAGACACAAATGTGTATTTCCTAAATATACCATCGTAGTATTTATATTATTAATTAAAAAAAAAAAAAAGATTGTAAGAGGTTTAAGTACATTTTAAATTACAGGTATTTTCGTGTTTAACATAATTATGGTTATTTCGACACTATGACCGAACGTTCATTCATTTCAGTGGAAACGTGATTAATAATAATCGTCACCATTTTGAATTAGATTTATAAATGCAGTCCCCGACCGTTACAGCCGTCGTTCATATAGCCGCTCCAGTTCAATTCGATGGTCGCTCAAGCAATAGGCAAACACGTCCGTTTGTTTCAAAAACAAATTAATAACAAAGTGGTGGAACAGCGCACTAATAAATTCTGGACTGTGTACTAGAAGAAATACATGGTATCCTAATTATTTTCCGGCATAATTCGTAATTTTTATTAAGTATACACTCGGCATAATTCCATTTCAAATCGCTGGCATGATTCTGCAAGTAAGGTTTTCATTGGTCGAATAAAATATCACCTGGCCATGAGCTCCAATACGATGCTGTCAGATCCACAGGTAATACTTATTGATAAGTGGAGCTGATTTCAATCAGATTGGACATACAGCTTTCTCTAAGGAAAACTCATCTGATACACTAGTCGTAAAGTATACCCACAACATGCATAATAACCAAACAAAATAAATACAAACATATCTTATAATCCGCTCCATCCACTAAACTATTACGCTTTTATGTCAAGAAAGACAAAGCAAAAGCCTACTTACCCCATTTTGACACGGCAAACGACTGCATTCATCAATGTTTATTTCGCATTCCTTCCCAATGTATCCAGAAATACAGGAACAATTATAACCAAGCCCCTTAAAATTACAAGTTCCATTGTTTTTACAAGGTGAACTGCTGCATGGTGTTGTTTGGCATCTAGTACCGTTGTAGCCATTAGGACAATGACAAGTGTAGACTGAACCTTTAGTCACACATGTTCCTCCATTCTTACAGTTATGATTATTTGTGCATGGCGTTGTTTCACATCTAGTACCGCTGTATCCAGTAGTGCATTGGCAGGAATAACTTGTACCATGAAGTGAACATTGTCCATTATTTTTACACGGTGAACTGCTGCATGGTGTTGTTTCACATATAGTACCGCTGTAGCCAGAAGTACACTGACAGGAATAACTAATACCATGAACTGAACATTTTCCATTGTTTTTACAAGGAGAGCTGGTGCATGGCGTTGTTTCACATCTAGTGCCACTGTAGCCAGTAGGGCATTGACAAGAATACTTTGTACCTCGAACCGAGCACGTCCCTTTGTTTAAACATGGAGTGTTGCTGCATGGTGTTGTTTCACATCTAGTACCGCTGTAGCCAGTAGTACAATGACAAGTGTAGACTGGACCTTTAGTCACACATGTTCCTCCATTCTTACAGTTATGATTATTTGTGCATGGCGTTGTTTCACATCTAGTACCGCTGTAGCCAGTAGGGCATTGGCAAGAATAACTAGTACCACGAACTGAACATTTTCCATTGTTTTTACAAGGAGACCTGGTGCATGGCGTTGTTTCACATCTAGTACCGCTGTATCCAGTAGGGCATTGACAAGTGTAGACTGAACCTTTACTCACACATGTTCCTCCACTCTTACAGTTATGATTATTTGTGCATGGCGTTGTTTCACATCTAGTGCCACTGTAGCCAGTAGGGCATTGACAAGAATACTTTGTACCTTGAACCGAGCACGTCCCTTTGTTTAAACATGGATTGTTGCTGCATGGTGTTGTATGACATCTAGTACCGCTATAGCCAGTAGGACAATGACAAGTGTAGACTGGACCTTTAGTCACACATGTTCCTCCATTCTTACAGTTATGATTATTTGTGCATGGCGTTGTTTCACATCCAGCACCGCTGTAGCCAGTAGGACAATGACAAGTGTAGACTGGACCTTTAGTCACACATGTTCCTCCATTCTTACAGTTATGACTATTTGTGCATGGCGTTGTTTCACATCTAGTACCGCTGTATCCAGTAGGGCATTGACAAGAATACTTTGTACCTTGAACCGAGCACGTCCCTTTGTTTAAACATGGATTGTTGCTGCATGGTGTTGTTTGACATCTAGTACCGCTGTAGCCATTAGGACAATGACAAGTGTAGACTGAACCTTTAGTCACACATGTTCCTCCATTCTTACAGTTATGATTATTTGTGCATGGCGTTGTTTCACATCTAGTACCGCTGTATCCAGTAGTGCATTGGCAGGAATAACTTGTACCATGAAGTGAACATTGTCCATTATTTTTACACGGTGAACTGCTGCATGGTGTTGTTTCACATATAGTACCGCTGTAGCCAGAAGTACACTGACAGGAATAACTAATACCATGAACTGAACATTTTCCATTGTTTTTACAAGGAGACCTGGTGCATGGCGTTGTTTCACATCTAGTGCCACTGTAGCCAGTAGGGCATTGACAAGAATACTTTGTACCTCGAACCGAGCACGTCCCTTTGTTTAAACATGGATTGTTGCTGCATGGTGTTGTTTCACATCTAGTACCGCTGTAGCCAGTAGGACAATGACAAGTGTAGACTGGACCTTTAGTCACACATGTTCCTCCATTCTTACAGTTATGATTATTTGTGCATGGCGTTGTTTCACATTTAGTACCGCTGTAGCCAGTAGGGCATTGGCAAGAATAACTAGTACCACGAACTGAACATTTTCCATTGTTTTTACAAGGAGACCTGGTGCATGGCGTTGTTTCACATCTAGTACCGCTGTATCCAGTAGGGCATTGACAAGTGTAGACTGAACCTTTATTCACACATGTTCCTCCACTCTTACAGTTATGATTATTTGTGCATGGCGTTGTTTCACATCTAATACCGCTGTATCCAGTAGGGCATTGACAAGAATACTTTGTACCTTGAACCGAGCACGTCCCTTTGTTTAAACATGGATTGTTGCTGCATGGCGTTGTTTTACATCTAGCACCGCTGTAGCCAGTAGGACAATGACAAGTGTAGACTGGACCTTTAGTCACACATGTTCCTCCATTCTTACAGTTATGATTATTTGTGCATGGCGTTGTTTCACATCTAGTGCCACTGTAGCCAGTAGGGCATTGACAAGAATACTTTGTACCTTGAACCGAGCACGTCCCTTTGTTTAAACATGGATTGTTGCTGCATGGTGTTGTATGACATCTAGTACCGCTGTAGCCAGTAGGACAATGGCAAGTGTAGACTGGACCTTTAGTCACACATGTTCCTCCATTCTTACAGTTATGATTATTTGTGCATGGCGTTGTTTCACATTTAGTACCGCTGTAGCCAGTAGGGCATTGACAAGAATAACTAGTACCACGAACTGAACATTTTCCATTGTTTTTACAAGGAGACCTAGTGCATGGCGTTGTTTCACATTTAGTACCGCTGTAGCCAGTAGGGCATTGACAAGAATAACTAGTACCACGAACTGAACATTTTCCATTGTTTTTACAAGGAGACCTGGTGCATGGCGTTGTTTCACATCTAGTACCGCTGTATCCAGTAGGGCATTGACAAGTGTAGACTGAACCTTTAGTCACACATGTTCCTCCATTCTTACAGTTATGATTATTTGTGCATGGCGTTGTTTCACATCTAGTGCCACTGTAGCCAGTAGGGCATTGACAAGAATACTTTGTACCTTGAACCGAGCACGTCCCTTTGTTTAAACATGGATTGTTGCTGCATGGTGTTGTTTGACATCTAGTACCGCTGTAGCCAGTAGGACAATGACAAGTGTAGACTGGACCTTTAGTCACACATGTTCCTCCATTCTTACAGTTATGATTATTTGTGCATGGTGTTGTTTCACATCTACTACCGCTGTAGCGAGAAGGACATTGGCAAGAATAACTAGTACCACGAACTGAACATTTTCCATTGTTTTTACAAGGAGACCTGGTGCATGGTGTTGTTTGACATCTAGTACCGCTGTAGCCAGTAGGGCATTGACAAGTGTAGACTGAACCTTTAGTCACACATGTTCCTCCACTCTTACAGTTTTGATTATTTGTGCATGGCGTTGTTTCACATCTAGTGCCACTGTAGCCAGTAGGGCATTGACAAGAATACTTTGTACCATGAACCGAGCACGTCCCTTTGTTTAAACATGGATTGTTGCTGCATGGTGTTGTATGACATCTAGTACCGCTGTAGCCAGTAGGACAATGACAAGTGTAGACTGGACCTTTAGTCACACATGTTCCTCCATTCTTACAGTTATGATTATTTGTGCATGGCGTTGTTTCACATTTAGTACCGCTGTAGCCAGTAGGGCATTGGCAAGAATAACTAGTACCACGAACTGAACATTTTCCATTGTTTTTACAAGGAGACCTGGTGCATGGCGTTGTTTCACATTTAGTACCGCTGTAGCCAGTAGGGCATTGACAAGAATAACTAGTACCACGAACTGAACATTTTCCATTGTTTTTACAAGGAGACCTGGTGCATGGCGTTGTTTCACATTTAGTACCGCTGTAGCCAGTAGGGCATTGACAAGAATAACTAGTACCACGAACTGAACATTTTCCATTGTTTTTACAAGGAGACCTGGTGCATGGCGTTGTTTCACATCTAGTACCGCTGTATCCAGTAGGGCATTGACAAGTGTAGACTGAACCTTTAGTCACACATGTTCCTCCATTCTTACAGTTATGATTATTTGTGCATGGCGTTGTTTCACATCTAGTGCCACTGTAGCCAGTAGGGCATTGACAAGAATACTTTGTACCTTGAACCGAGCACGTCCCTTTGTTTAAACATGGATTGTTGCTGCATGGTGTTGTTTGACATCTAGTACCGCTGTAGCCAGTAGGACAATGACAAGTGTAGACTGGACCTTTAGTCACACATGTTCCTCCATTCTTACAGTTATGATTATTTGTGCATGGCGTTGTTTCACATTTAGTACCGCTGTAGCCAGTAGGGCATTGGCAAGAATAACTAGTACCACGAACTGAACATTTTCCATTGTTTTTACAAGGAGACCTGGTGCATGGCGTTGTTTCACATTTAGTACCGCTGTAGCCAGTAGGGCATTGACAAGAATAACTAGTACCACGAACTGAACATTTTCCATTGTTTTTACAAGGAGACCTGGTGCATGGCGTTGTTTCACATCTAGTACCGCTGTATCCAGTAGGGCATTGACAAGTGTAGACTGAACCTTTAGTCACACATGTTCCTCCACTCTTACAGTTTTGATTATTTGTGCATGGCGTTGTTTCACATCTAGTGCCACTGTAGCCAGTAGGGCATTGACAAGAATACTTTGTACCATGAACCGAGCACGTCCCTTTGTTTAAACATGGATTGTTGCTGCATGGTGTTGTATGACATCTAGTACCGCTGTAGCCAGTAGGACAATGACAAGTGTAGACTGGACCTTTAGTCACACATGTTCCTCCATTCTTACAGTTATGATTATTTGTGCATGGCGTTGTTTCACATCTAGTGCCACTGTAGCCAGTAGGGCACTGACAAGAATACTTTGTACCATGAACCGAGCACGTCCCTTTGTTTAAACATGGATTGTTGCTGCATGGTGTTGTTTGACATCTAGTACCGCTGTAGCCAGTAGGACAATGACAAGTGTAGACTGGACCTTTAGTCACACATGTTCCTCCATTTTTACAGTTATGATTATTTGTGCATGGCGTTGTTTCACATTTAGTACCGCTGTAGCCAGTAGGACATTGGCAAGAATAACTAGTACCACGAACTGAACATTTTCCATTGTTTTTACAAGGAGACCTGGTGCATGGCGTTGTTTCACATCTAGTACCGCTGTATCCAGTAGGGCATTGACAAGTGTAGACTGAACCTTTAGTCACACATGTTCCTCCATTCTTACAGTTATGATTATTTGTGCATGGCGTTGTTTCACATCTAGTACCGCTGTAGCCAGTAGGACATTGGCAGGAATAACTAGTACCACGAACTGAACATTTTCCATTGTTTTTACAAGGAGACCTGGTGCATGGCGTTGTTTCACATCTAGTACCGCTGTATCCAGTAGGGCATTGGCAAGAATAACTAGTACCACGAACTGAACATTTTCCATTGTTTTTACAAGGAGACCTGGTGCATGGTGTTGTTTGACATCTAGTACCGCTGTAGCCAGTAGGACAATGACAAGTGTAGACTGGACCTTTAGTCACACATGTTCCTCCATTCTTACAGTTATGATTATTTGTGCATGGCGTTGTTTCACATCTGGTACCGCTGTAGCCAGAAGGGCATTGACAAGAATACTTTGTACCTCGAACCGAGCACGTCCCTTTGTTTAAACATGGATTGTTGCTGCATGGTGTTGTATGACATCTAGTACCGCTGTAGCCAGTAGGACAATGACAAGTGTAGACTGAACCTTTAGTCACACATGTTCCTCCATTCTTACAGTTATGATTATTTGTGCATGGCGTTGTTTCACATCTAGTACCGCTGTATCCAGTAGGGCATTGACAAGTGTAGACTGAACCTTTAGTCACACATGTTCCTCCATTCTTACAGTTATGATTATTTGTGCATGGCGTTGTTTCACATCTAGTACCGCTGTAGCCAGTAGGGCATTGACAAGAATACTTTGTACCTTGAACCGAGCACGTCCCTTTGTTTAAACATGGATTGTTGCTGCATGGTGTTGTTTGACACATAGAACCGCTGTAGCCAGTAGGACAATGACAAGTGTAGACTGAACCTTTAGTCACACATGTTCCTCCATTCTTACAGTTATTATGTGAACATGGTGTTGTATTTTTAGTTTCATTACACTCCGATCCTGTGTAACCTGGAAATGTAAATCATTCCGTCAGAATTAGAAATACGTGGTTAGCCAAGGCATGTAATATGTTAAAACAGTGTTACTGGCCTAATCTGTTTATCAGCCGATATATATCAAACATACTGACGGAAAGAAATAAGGAAACACGTGGTATTTGAGATCAAATGTTATCACTACTACAGTACTCAGTAGTTAAGTCTGTATAAAATACAGAGATGTTGGGGTTGAATGTCAGTAATATGGTTAACTGTCGGACACTGTGGATGAGGAGTTTGGTTGCAGTCAATATTTGTTGTTACTATTTACTATTTATTGTTTTCCCCCCTTATTTCTTTTGATCAGTATATTTAGTGAACAATAGATGTTACTGATCCCAACAACATGAAAAGTCTTTCATTAATATTATATCACTGTTCTTGTTTTATTTAAAAAACGATGAAATCATAAGTGTACGAGACGTGGGGGGGGGGGGGGGGGGGGGGGGCAACTGGGGGCAACTGCCTCTCTCCCCACCACCATTCCAGTCCTGGAGAAAATCCTCAAATTCGGGCAATATGAGCTGGCGTGAACATTTTAACCATGTATTTTTATCATTCTACACCTAATACCCTATAGAGCTGTTTGGCTGTACAGCTAATATGATTAAACGTTGTACTCCAGATTCGGGAACTTTTGGTTAATTCGGGCAAAAATCAGCCTGCCCCCTAAAACAATGGGAGCCAGTACGCCTATAGCCTCTATTAGAAACATACTTATCTGCCCTTGATGGAATTCTTAATGGTTGTGCATAATAATATGCAGGTAGATAGTCGATCGTAACTATTAAATTACATATGAAATTGTGTCCGTTACACTATGTCCGTCTGACAATGACAATATAATAGAAATAAATACAATTCGATTACAGGCAGTTTCAAATGTTTTTAATTAGTTAGATTAACTAGGAAACAATATTGTCGTTTTCCCCGCCAAAATTGACGCCATCTTGGATTTGATCATGATTGTTTTATCATATCAAATTAAATCATTGACACTTGTAAATGGTAATCACTTTTTATTATAAAATAAAATTTGTTAGTCCTTTATAATTGGTGAATAAAAAGTAGGGTCTCCGCGGGTACTCGAGTACTCGGCCACAGTACTCGAGTACCTGTGAAAGAAATAGGATAGGATAACATATTAATATACCTATATCTAATTACGGTTCAAGCGCCGTGCAAGGAAGAGCATTCTCATTTAATTCATTTTGCCATATGCTTTCAGCCGGTTACGTTACAGGGCTATGAGAATGTCAGCAATGCAATACAATGACATGATTTGGCATCCATGTTCGGCGCTGGAATTAAGATACATAATACTATTTCCCTTCCCGCCCCGGAAGTGGTCACTGGCGAAGTCAGAGGCTAGATCCGGGGCGGGCGTGCCTGAACCCTTGTGGATAGGGACACGTTAATAGAGTTGACCGTTGCCCGTAATACTATTTCACTTTATTCCTTAATCTCATCATCATCTAGTGTAAGTGTCGGGTACTCGGGTCCGGGTCGAGTTTGAACCTTGGATACTCGAGTCCAGTGTTTTGGATTCGTGGAGTCCCTAGTAAAAAGATTGAATACAATTATTATGAAGGTTTATTGTAGTCTTCAGGATTCAAACCCATTTCACCATAGATCTAATTACTTAACAAATTCAGATCAAATCATTAGTATCTGAAATAGAGATAAATAAAAACTTCAGTACAATTAGTTTCAGTTGCTTTTGATGAGTTAGAATGACTTGAGCTAACCATCAAACACTATCAGGGGTGTACTGATTCAGAAAAATGTAGAATTAATTTTCCTTTACTTTTTTCCCACAATATGTTCATTTTGAAATTATACAACCAGACTATTAGTGACGTCACGCCACTATGTCTCTGCTAAGCTTAGTTAACGATTCTACCGCTGCTCCATATAGTGGCGTTGCATGCGATACTCTCACTGTGTAATAAAAACAAAACCATAAAAAGACCAGGAAACGGATTAACATTGCTTTCTTTCTTTCTTTCTTAATTTATTTTCGTGCTTATATCCAATTAAGATTCAAGCACGCTGGTCTGGGCACACAGCTATCTGAGCTGTCTGTCCAAGACCCTAATTAGTTAGAACTAGATATATTTCATTTATATAAGCAAGTGAAAATATATATTTACCTTACAAAAATAATAACTACATTCTAATCTATAAGAGTGGGTGGTGGGTGTCTGCAACCACTGACTAACTCTCAAACTCCTATATAACATATTATACCACTATTACTTCTACTCGTACTATTAACGATGATAAGTACTAAAATGAAGATACTGCTGATATTGCTACTAGTGATGAAATGTGGTAATGTCATTTTCACAATTTTCACATCTGATAGATTATACTTACGTATTTTCACTCACCTGGATTGCACTGCTTGTGTCCGGTGGTTTGATTACAAGTGTAGTGGTCAGCAGGTCGTGGTGCTGGACAGTGGACGTGACAATTTCTTCCATAATAGTCCTGATCACACACCAGTTTTAGTCCCACGGTTAGTCTGTAATTAGTTATACAAAATTGTACAAATGAAACTATTTATGCTATATTGTAGTACACACGTATTTAACTCTGGATCAATGCAAAAGTGTGTCATTAATAGTTATAACAATATTTATTAACTCCATGTTTTCGGTTCTAATTTAACAAGTAAAAAAGACGTGATATCAATTATATTAGTTGAAGGTACAGCTGAAAGAGTATAATTGTTGTTCTCTTTATATCTGTAATACTTGTATCTCACTAAGAGAACAAATCTGAAAAAACAACTGTATTTGAACACAGATCACATAACATGGTTTTATGTTCCTCGTGAAATAATTTGCATTGCTATTCGATCAGAGATTTACAGACATTACTTACAAACCAGCTCCCGGTGTTTAGTCTAGTGAAATAATACTTAGATGTATGCATATGCTTCTTGCATTTCTGGAAAAAGTACTTTGAAACAGATTTTGGAATACATCACAAATGACATCATCATCACAGAAACTCCAATTACGTTTACTTGTAGAGGTGTTATCTGTGTTTGACGGACCCCAAAAGCACAAAATTGAGATTCGCTGTATGTCGGTTATGGAAGTGGTACATAATATAGAAACTATCGACCTACTAGAATAAAAAAATACTATCTCCACTTTTTATTTTCCTAAGAGTGTGATGTTGAGATAGAACCAGTTGTGGCTGGCATAATTTATAAATTAACCGGATAGTACATTTTTTTCAAAATGATCTAAAACATGTTTTTGAAATAAAAACATATACAATTTCCAATAGCTTAATTTGAAATTGCCATACCGAATAATATTTTATGAAATGAACTAACTAAACTAACTACACTTACGTGGAGTGTTCATGACTCTCATCAGTAAGAGTATACAGACTTCCTGTCTGACTTCCTTTACCTCGGAGATTTAGTGTGTACTGTCCCAGGGTGGTTCTTGTTCCTTCCAATCCAAAAGTAGGATCCTGAGTCACCTTAACAGTCACTGCTGCACCTAACTGTCAACAAAATACATGTTTAATTGTTTGAAAAATTTATATTAAATGTCATCTAGATAACCTACAGTAGTAATTTTGGGTATAAACGATCTAAAGATTAATGCGACTAACGTGTAAACTTTATAACATAAATTTAATATTTTAAATATTTTTATGTAATTTAAAATTTTAAGGTGGTTTCAGTGGAAACATATATTTTTATATGTACTTTTTAAAACTTTATAACAGAAATTGATAACGATGTGGACAGTAATATTTTGTATTTGCTAACACAAAGATAACTGTCAGATCATGCATCAGTCAGAATGTGATGTGCTTATGTCATATTAATGTTGGAGTCCCGTGGGAAGGATATTTGAAGATGAGGCGAGTTATTAAAGGAACTATCCTGAGTTTGCTTCTAATGTAATATCATGTTTTATGACTAAAAGTATGTATTAAAGATATCTTCCTGTTTAGAATATCAGTATCTGTGTAGGCCTAAACCAGATTTTACCTTCCAATAATTCTGTACGTATAAACAACAACATGTATCACGACGAAAATCAACTATGACTGCTGCAAACATTAGCACACGACCGCACACACATTAGATATACAGACTCTGGTATTCTAAATAAGAAAATATGTTTAATATGTAATTTAAATCGCCAAAAATACCGTTGGTCGGAAACATCTTACAATGGCTGCAAACTAATATAGTCCCTTTAAGGGCATATGTAACTTCATCTTTGGATGGCTTAAAATAGATTTCTTACAGTCTAGATAATAAAATAGAACAGTTTTTATGAAATAATATTATGTATACATGAAATTACTATATTCATATGCTACTATTTCACACAGACCACGAATCGCTACGAATTGTTAAATTTAGGATTCGTGGAATTTTGCAAATTAGAATGGTCCAATTCGTGACACTCTACGATTCAGTTACGATACAGGTACGATAGAGTTACGAATATTCGTGGGATTCGGCTCGATTCGGCTCGAATCGCACGAATATTGTCAAGAATTCACTACGATTTACAAGAATCGATTATGTATACTGTATGAACGTTAGGAATCAGTTACGAATCAGTTAATAATATGCCGAATGCATCTAAGAATCAGGTACGATTAAAATTGAATTCGTCACTATTCTTGACAGTTCGTGGGATTTTCCCTCAAGATAGGTATAAAAAGGCCCTCACCCCTGCTTGGGCATCAGTTCCAAAATGGATGTTCAACGTAGAGCTGCTGTAGTACTGGCCCTGGAACTGGAGTATCAACACCAGCTGCTGATAACTAGAAGAAGAAGGAGAAGAGCCCCCGGGTGGTGGGTTAGACCGTGGCTGACACCAGCTAGAAGGCTAGAATATGGTCACTACAACAGACTGATGCAGGAGCTGAGGGTGGAAGATGAGAATGCCTTTGCCAACTATGTGAGAATGCCACCCAACATGTTTGATGAGCTACTCAACAGGATTAGGCCAGACATCCAGAGGAGGGACACCCACATGAGACCAGCCCTAGATGCCGGAATGAAGCTGATCATGACCCTCAGAGACCTGGCTACAGGAGACCGGTATCACACCCTCCAGTATGACTTCCGATGTGGCTACAGCACAGTGGTATGGACTGTGCATGAAGTCTGTCAGGCCATCATACAGGAACTGAAGGATGAAGTCATGCCACTGCTAAGGACCAAGCCATTGCCCAGCAGTTCCAAGACCGGTGGAATGTTCCTCATGCCCTGGGGGCCGTGGATGGCAAGCACATAGGCATCAGGAAACCACACAACTCAGGCAGTGTGTTCTACAACTACAAAGGCTTCTTCTCCGTGGTGCTGCTGGCCCTTGTGTATGCAGATTATAAGTTTATCTGGATAGACACTGGTGGAGAAGGTCATCAATCCGACGGACAGCTGTTTGGTGCTTCAGAACTGAAAGAGTGCATTGATGACAACACCATAAACTTCCCTGGCAGCGATCCCCTGCCCATCGATGACAGAGACACACCCTACTACATCCTGGTGGATGATCCTTTCCCCTGAGGACTTTCCTCATGAAACCCTATAGCAGGAGGGGTCTGGACAATGACATGCTGGTGGCCAGCTACAGATTTTCCAGAGGCAGACGTGTGGTGGAGAATGGTTTCGGAATACTGGCCAACAGATGGAGATGCTTCCTGGGCACCCTGGAACAAGGACCTGATGTGGTGCGTTTACTGGTGGAGACAGGAGTCATCCTCCACAACTTACTCAGGATCAGGTTCTCTACCATTGGAAATGCAGAGGTGGACCGGGAGGATGAGGACCACAACATCATCCCTGGTGCCTGGAGGGCAGACCAACAGGTGGAGGAGATATCCCAGGCCCAGGCCCAGGCACCTAACAGGGACAATCGTGTGGGCAAAGTGATGAGGGACTATCTTAAGGCCTATTTTAACAGTGAAGCAGGTTCAGTTCCGTGGCAAGAGAGACTAGCGGGAGTGAGTGTTAATTGAATGATGACTGTTGATATTTTGATGTTTAAATGTTTTACTATATATGTTATTAGTGTTTATAAATACTCGTTTTTACCACTAAAATGTTCAGTTTATTAAAAAAAATTAGTAATAAATTTAAAGTACCCAAAACTTGGACTTTAGATTTGGAACTCGTAGATAGTTCTTATTTGCTTCATACCTGCTTCGGCGTGTATTCGTGGGATTCGTGACAGATTCGTAGCCGATTCGTGGTCACAGCCTCCAATTCACGAATCCCCGAATGAGTTAAGAATACCTACGAATGCCTACGAATCGATTACGATTCAGTTACGATGCCTAAGAATGCACTACGAATTTGTTACGAATTAACTACGATTTTTTGGAATCGGGAGTTCGTGGCCAAAATTTTGAACAGCTCAAAACTTTTGCCACGAATTCCCGATCGCTCAAGAATTGCAAGAATTGACTACGAATAAATACGAATCAGTTAAGAACTTCACGAACTGATTACGATTCAACTTCGAATCCTAAAATTTATCAATTCGTAGCGATTCGTGGAATAGTAGCAATAAAGATTACACTGACCTCCAAACTAGCATTTTTTTGCAGAAGGTTTAACATCACCTTTTCAACAGTAATTTTCCCTTTATATCGAGCAATATTCCTTGTGCTCCAGTTTTTAGGGTCTACGTATTATAGTGTCAAAGTGCTAAACTTAACTCTTTTTTTTTTCTCTTTTTTTCAATTTCTTTATTGACTTTGAGCTAAAAGCTCATCAGTACAAAATAATGATATATACATACAGGTAAACAGTGGTGATGTACATAACTTGATATAATTTATATTATTCGAGCTGTGGACAGTGCATAAAAAAAGCCTATTAAATACAGCTATTTCTAAAATTTGCAGCAAGATATAAATATTTACCTAAATTGCGCATTTACTTAATATTATGTACAGTAAGCAGTTGAATACATTTAAAGACAGAAGGCGTTTTCCAATAATATGGCTTAATAAGTGAAATTCTTAAATTGTTACATAATGGACAAACCAATATAAAATGATATTCATCTTCAAGTTCATCAGCACATTTACAACATTTTCTTTCTGATTTATCAATATTGTGATATCTGCCAGTTTCGATGGCTAGACTATGGGCTGATAGGCGGTATTTAGTAATATGTTTTCTAAAATGTACAGGAAGATATTTACTAAGGTAGTACATGTATTGTAAACCATATATGTTACCATCGGTGAAATATCTTTAATAAAAACATTTTGGAGAGTCATGGATCTGACCTCTAATTACCTGTTGTGCCTGATCTAGCAGTCTTTGCTTAATGGCAGGTAAGTGTTTAGAATCAATATGTTGATTTAGCCATAACTCTCCATAACTCTCCAAAACCTAACCTAGTCAGTTCATATTTTACATAATAAGCCCAATTTGTTTCATTTTGAACCTCAACACAATCATATAGATATAAGTAGCAATTTTTAATAATGTAATTATTAACATTTAAAATTTTGTACCAGTACTTTATCATACTGAATATTCTATTGACTCGTAATGGTACACGACTCAGTTCAGAATATATCAGGGAATTATTAGTGGACCGTTTTACACCTAGTAATCTTTTACAAAATCGAGGTGAAGCTTTTCTATTGTGTTCCCTTTGTGGAAACCCCAAACTTCAGAGGCATAGCAAACGTTGCTCTTTTTTTCTTGATCAGCTAGATGTTTTTCAGCAACTGTGAATTTGTTATTGTAATGCAAAATGAAACCCAAATAGGGGAATCTATCAACTATTTCTAAACTTTTATGGTTATAAAACCACTTTTCCCCATTTTTAATTGTTCCAGCATTTCTAAAAATCATTACTTTTGACTTTTCTAAGATAACTTCCATACCCCATTGGTTTGAATATTCATATAAGCAGTCAAACTTTATAACAATACACAGATTATATATTTATCTTTATAAGTGCATTAATTAGAATTAGTTAATTGGTAATCTGACGTCTGTCATGATATCCACTTAATGACTTGCCAATCAAAACAATTAGTGTTCAGCGATAAATATGTAACGTGCAAACTGATACAATGCAGTTTAATTTTTGCCACGAGTATTGTAGGCGTCTGAACGGATGCACCATGACAACTACATATTACATAGATATGTGTTTAGTATGTGTGTTATAAATAAGGATAATTTACCCATAAAACAGACTCGGGGAGAACAGATTCTGTTCACACGCCTTGAAATTCTCTCACAAAGCACAAACTCATATTAGCATTACTGTTAAAACAGCGATATAGGGTTCCAAACGAATCACTTAAGATTTTTTATCTGGATTAAAGCTAATGTGGGTAGAATGATGGAAATGCATGGTGAAATGGTTTTAGCACAGTTCATTTTGCCCGAATATCTATCGTTTTTGCTCGAATTTGAGGAATTGCTCCACTGCCTCCTGTCTCGTACGCTTATCCTTGTGTGGAGATTCGATTTGAAATGTGTTAATGATCTTGTTCTTCAGACTGCTAAACAGAATAGAAATTACTCGAGCAAGTCATTAAACTTACCGGCATAGACATAGATGACTTCAGTGGTATTTTAATTGGATTATGTATTCCCTTGATGTCATTTCCAAAGGTAATAGTCATCTTGTTCTTGAATGATTTTGAAGTTTTGCAGCCGTTTGTGTTCCTGTAGAAAACTAAACATAATAAACATTGTACACTGCCTTGCATATAATTTCATCAGTTTAGAAATGTAGAAACATTGTTGTATCTTATTAACTCGAAACTGGCTATATTCATTGTCATCATCGTCATTGTTATCATCATCTTTGTCACTATTTTAACTATATATTTTAAATACATTCCAAAATTGTTGGTAGACTGTGCGTATATTTTTTACATAGCACTTAACCCAGTACTTACCATCCAGGTGGCTTTAAATGTTTGAAACAGATTTTAAACATTGGATTACATTGTATTGTCAATCCGAAGTCTGTTGGTCTGGAGTACTTGACAAACTGTATCTCAAGTGTTCCCGTCGTATCACACACCTTAAATATAATCATATTGAGAATGTCAACTTCACTAGCCATGTGACAATTTTCCTAAACGTTTCTAGTGAATAACCAAATGTATTATGTTAGACGCGCTTAACGCATTGAAATACTTAAATGTGCGTTCGGGTTGTTTAAGTCCGTTGTTTTCATAACACATCCGTAGTGAAGCGTTAGCTGGTACGCGTTCTGCCCTTGAACAATCTGATTAAAATTAGCTCTACTGTGTCTAGCCAGTAGATCTAACAGCATTGCATGGACTGCCATGTCAAGGTGACATTTCATCTAAAAATTCAAATATCGACCAATAACACTTCGCCTTTTATAGTGTTATTCGGGAGCATACAAATTCTAAAAATATCGGGCGAGACTATTTATGCAATAGGCGAATTTGTTGGTCTATTTCAACATTGAAAAAACAAGGGGAAAAGTGCAGTAATAAACTTTGAATTGTATACTAGTATAAACAGATTTTATGGCTATACCATCACGGGGGGGGGGGGGGGGGGGGGGGGGTATCGTCTTGAAACGAATTTTATATAAAATTTTATATTGCAATTAGTTTCCGGCATACTTCGTAATTCACCCGAATCATTTTGTATACCCTCGGCATAATCCCGAATGTTTTAAACAAAAATTAAAATCACTGGCATGATTTTGCAAGTAAGGTTTTGATTGGTCGAATGAAAGGTCAACTGGACATGAGCTCCAAAGGGCTGCTGTTAGATCCACATGTAATAGTGGAGCTAATTTTAATTTGATTGGCCCTTGAAATAGGACAAGAAGTCTTAGAGGTAGTGTTTCGAAAATGTACAAAGGACAATGAAAGCAATCCACTGGATGAATTTAGTGAATCTAAATTCGTAAAACAATATTGTATTTCGAATTACCTTTTTGTCATTGTCACACGAGCTCCCATTTTTGTACGGGGGGTTGGGTGGGGGGTGGGGGTATGGGAGGCAGGCCCGAATCTAGACAGCAACATTTATTCATATTAACATTACTGTCAAATAGCTATGTAGGGTTACAAAAGAATCACTGCGCATTTTTACATAGATTCCAACTAATTTTGCGAATAGAATGATGGAAATACATGGTAAAAAGGTCTCAGTTAGCACTGAATATATCTGTCGTTTTTGCCCGAATGTGAGGATTTTCTCCAGCACTAGGGGGAAGTTCTTTTACTTCTAAGGCAGGGAGATAGACCTAGGGATGTAACAAGAGAAATGTTCCATAGCCATAAAATTTAAGCGACTTAAATTTTGTCTTATTAAATTGTATTTTAACTTAAAATTGAAATTAGCATCAACATTTCAGTCCATCTCCTCCGGGATATATAAATATATCGGATAATTCTATAACTTGGTGTAAGGATTCTCTAGGATAGTTTCAACAAATTAATATATAGAGATTTCTACATTTTTATCATTTTAAAAACTAAACTTTAAGTTTAACCTTAAAAACTACCATTAATTATTGTTAACGTTAGCACTAAAACCTTCACAGGCTTGGATTTTTTATGGAATAATTCTAAAACTCTGGGGAAGCAATAACAAATTACAGAGATTTGGCATCAATGCATCTGATCGTATTTGAAAAAATAAAATAAAAAAATGTAAACAACTGTACCTATAAAAAAGGGATACGAAGTGCAGTTACGATAAAACATATAAAACAAATTGAATACGAAGCTAAATAATGACACAATGTAGTGTCATTGAATGTAAGTGTAAAAATTTAACGGCGTTGACTCGTTTTGTTTTTGTGGGAGTTTTTGGAGGATCGCTTTGTCAGGTATGTTTGCTCCGTAGTATTGTTAAATAAATGTTAATAAAGATAAATTTTATTCGAATTTCTTTTTAAAAGTCTATGGTTAAGTCAATTTTCTGGCAAAGTTCCATAAGAAGAAATATATCATGACGTTGGGTGTTTTCGATAGGATAAGCGAAAGATCTTGCCAAAAAGCGAAAGATATTGTAAAACAATTAGGAAATATGTATATAATAAATAGACCATTTCATGGTGGGTTTTTCCGAATACGATTTTTATGTCAACTCGTGATGTGTGAAAACCATATTTTCACTCATTGCTGCACCTCATTTCTAAATGTGTTTATAAAAGGAAAATGACTTTAAATATAATAATAAATAAATAAAATAAACAGCAGCATCATTGAAATATTTCATTAATTTTGATGTCAGTACACTTAATAATTGTTCTACCTGATAGTATGTTGACAGGAGGACCAGCAACAACGTCAACGACAGAGCTGTCAGTCCCATCGTCTTTATTTAGTCCAATTAAAAACCACATGTGTGTATGAGCGCGTTTATTATACTTTGCCACGCCGTGTCACCTCGTCAAGAAGTCGGTCAGATAACTTGGAGACGATAAACATATGAAAATACGTAGTACAGTTAGTGGAGCAGATAACGGCAATTTTGCAGTGAAATTTAGCTCAGTGATTATCATTGGCATGCTGAACAAATCTGCCCGATGGGCCATTTGAAAATCCAAGATGACCGCCATTTTTCAAGATGGCCGCCAAACTGTACTGTCAAAAATGAGTTTTCTTATAGAAATGCATGTACGTGGACGATCTGAATGATCATGGCATCATTTTGTATGTTTTCATGAATTAATTTATTATAGTTTCGGAATCCTTAAATTAATATGTTTCTCAGTTTTGGTCGATATAATGTGTTTCTTAAAAATTATTATTATTATTATTATTATTATTATTTATACTTGAGGTAGTTTCTGCAATAGGCCCTGACAAAACCAGTGGGATCCTATACTTCCATGCTTTCACTGGATGCGACGTCGTGTCTGCTTTCCGTGGAAAGGGAAAGAAATCTGCATGGCTTACATGGGGTGTTTGTGACGAGATTTCCGAAACTTTCACTAAGCTTAGCCACTGTCCAACAGAAGTTTCTGATGATGATCTACAGAAGCTGGAAAAGTTTGTTATCCTCATGTATGACAGATCTAGTGTAACCACTGGTGTGGACGAAGAAAGGTTGGATCTCTTTGCCCGCAAGCAGAAATAATATGATGCAATCCCACCAATCAGAGATGCCTTAAAGGAACATGCAAAATGTGCGGCCTACCAGGCTGGGATCATCTACTATCTCCAACCCGGTGAGTTGCAGCCCTGCTGATTGGGGATGGATGCAGAAAGGGGATACGTGGCAGGCATGTTGGACAACCCTTCCACCGATTGCCACTAGCTGCCAGGAACTGGCCAAGTGCTCGTGTAAGAAAGACTGTACCAAGAAATGCAAATGTTTTAGATCAGGGCTCTCCTGTACGGCACTTTGTGGGTGCATGTGTAAGAAATAGAAACATTGGATGTAACAACAAGCAGCTACTGTGTTTAATTTTGTTAATGTTGAAATTACTTGAATACTATTTCTTATTGTAGTTACATGTTACTCAGTAGGCATTCAGTACGAGGACAATCAACTGCAAACTACAATCACACAAACATTCATGTCAAATTATTTGTGTAATATGTACACCAGTTTTGACTTTAATGCAATTTTGTTATTATTCTATTCCGTCCAGATTTATATGTTAAATGTGTTCGTTTGACTGAAACTGTTATAAAAATGTTTTATTTATTTATTTTAAGTGTGTCTTTTGTTAATCTTTTCAATTAAATTGTCATTTTATGTTATTAAGGGTATTGTAAGGCTGTTGAAACTAGACAAAAATAATTTAGCATTATTAAAAACACAAATCGACACCAAGATAATTCAGATGGACCTAATACATGCATTTCTATGAGAAATGCCCTTTTTGGCAGGCCGCCATCTTGGATTTTCAAATGGCCCATTGGGCAGATTTGTTAAGTATACCCTAGATAATCACTGTGCACAAGTGTGTGCTTGTATCACAATTTGCACAATTTTTCTGTTATCTGCTCCACTATGTGTGTTTATCATAAATCAAAGGATAAGTGTATTTCTAAGAACATGTCTCTTTATCGTCAGTATTAAAGGCCGTGGTATGCACTGTCCTAGTTTCTTATTGGAAAGTACATACAAAAGATCTCTTGCTGTTTTTTTCCCGATAGATGTAGTCTATATAGCGGCAGTGTGTAAGCTCTGAAGTAAGTGTCAAAAGTCGGTATAGTCATGGCTAAGACGCCATATAGCCACCGGCTTTGACGTAGCAAGTAGATGTATGTACAAATGGTCATCTCAGCGAAACACGACGGTAAGGTTTTGGATACATTTCTCGGAGAACTGAAACAGCGTGCCCAAGGCAGTCGTGCTTGAGCCATGGGTGGATGTAAGCACGTGTCATGCTGTTGATTCTCTACATATTGCCATAAAAAGGCGTGCATTGCACATTCCTCATGACAGTTGATTGTGTGTCAAATTATTTTACCCCAAGCGTCAGATAACTCTTCTACAATTTGTTGTATAGAAAATATCTGGTGAGTTCTGGATTTAGTGTCTGGTAGTTATTGTCCTTATAGCCATTTAATTGCAAGGAGGCGTGTTAGAAACCTCTGTGTTCTATGAGCACATTAGGCTAGTTACCTACCTAGTTAAAATGAATATAAATTATACCGGTTTTATCGAAATTGCATAGGCTTAAAGGCATATTGTCACAGACCACTGACCTACATGTATTACATGGCTTAACAAAATATTACTTAATATATATATATTTGATTTGTCCCTAAATGTACTTTATTCAAACATCTACGTAACCACAATACTCCACTTATTAATGATATTTTGTAAAAAATAATTGAATTATGGCAATGGTCCATAATTCAAAAACTAACACTGCTGAGTTGGTTGACATGGATTTCACTCCACCATGGTGTAGTTAAAGTGATGCAATAGCTAGATTTGGTCTGTAAAAATTAATGTAATTTTGATTTATTATTCCTTGTTACAGAAATAAGGTCCTTAAATCTGTGACCCTATGCCTTTAATGACGGCTTCTATCAAAAAAAAAAAATATATATATATAATAATAATAATAATAATAAATAAAAAAATAAAAAATTGTTTTGATTTTTAATGAAAATATTATGGAAACAAAAAAACAAATTTTTTCGTAAACACGGGTGTTTATACATTGTACAAATATGTAGCTACACGCGTGGAAGACATGACCAAAGAGAAACCATGTCCACAAAACATTACTTTCAAATAATATCGTCTACTACTAAAAATCACAATACTGGAGATGATCAACAGAATAAACCCGTGAATCCAGGCCTTCGTTGAACAAACTATTTTGGCTGCTCACTATGTGGTCAGTCGGTTTAATGAGCAGAGTCTAAAAAATAATAATTTAAAATTAAAACAAAATAAATAAATGCAGTTTAGCAAGCGTTTGCATAACACAGTTGGCTAAACTTACCCTAGGTGAATGTTAAGTGGGCCGAGCATTAGGGCCTCCACGAGTCCAAAATATTGGACTCGGGTACTCGAGGGTCAAACTTGACCCGGACCGAGTACCCGACACTTACACTAGACGATAATGAGACTAAGAAATACGTTTTCTTTGTTTTGTTTAACGACACACTAAAGCACATTGATTTATTAATCATCGGCTATTGGATGTCAAACACATGGTCATTTTGAGTCATAAAAAGGAAACCCGCTACAGTTTTCCTTTAGTAATAAGAGATTTTTTATATGCACCATCCTACAGACAGGATAGCACATACCACGGTCTTTGATATACCAGTCGTGGTGCCCTGATTGTAGATCGACCACGCATTAAGCGTGCGCTTTACCACTGGGCTACGTCCCACTCCTTAAGGAATAAAGTAGGCATCGAAATTCCAGCGCTGAACATGGATGCCAAATCATGCCATTGCTTTGCATTTAAAAACCGGTAGATGTGTTCACTTTTGTGACGGACAGACGGCCAGTTTAAAAAGAGAAACCAGCGCATTATCATATAATTATTGTGTAACTTATATCGTTAATTATTTACTGCTGAAATTATTGTCCTACGTTGTCCACTGTATATATATATATTTCACCTTGTACGGGTACTCCCGAGTCCTGTGAACACTCGTCTTGCTAGACTCGACCCGTACCCCGAGTACTCGAGTGGAGACCCTACCGAGCATGCGTGGTCGCTTGTTAACGGCCTCGGAGGTGTAAATTAAGCCATCGGACATAAAGCTGGTAGGTAAAGGGTTCGTAGCCTTAACGACTAACCACTAACCCACTGTCCTGGACATACAGCCCAGATAGTCAAGGTGTGTGCCCAGGACAGCGTGCTTGAACCTTAATTGGATATAAGCACGAAAATAAGTTGAAATGAAATAAATAATTGCTTGTCAGTATGATCTGAAAGTTGCGGCTAATGTTAAATGAATGGAAACCAGTCAAATTGCTTTGTACACAATGTCTACCTCAACTTTTGAACTGTCGGTTAAAAAATCTAAAAAAAACATCACCAAACGATATGAAAACAAAACAGGCCAAACGTGGAGGGGGAGACTATCCATCACAGGCGTACGGGCTCTCATTTGTGTAGGGGGGGCAGCCAGGGTTTTTGCCCGAATTAAAAAAAAATGCCCGAATCTGGATAACAGCATTTATTCATATTAGCATTACTACTAAACAGCTATATAGGGTTGTAAACGAGTCACTGCGCATTTCTACATGGGTTACAACTAATTTTGAGGGTAGTATGATGGAAATACATGACAAAGGTCTCATTTTCCCCGAATATCTCTATAATTTTTGCCGAAAAAGACGAACCCTTGTTCCACAGTTTTAAATAATCGTTTATTCGACATTAAAGGACATCCAAAAATCATGATTACAAGAACAATACATTCCCTACACATGAACCACACTGTGGTAAAAGTAGACGGCTGCAAACCTTCATACAGACCGACTCAGCTTACAAAGTGGCATATTGTTTAAAATCTCTTAACAACATTTTTCCAAGAAAATATTTCGCATGTCTTAAATTGGCCAAAACAAATCATTGTTAAAATGAATCGACTTTTATAATGCCAAATGTATACATGTATGGAAATAAATAAGAGAACACATAAATATACAACACAACTTTCCTTCGAGATATCTGGCAAAACATTGATCTTGTGTTTGATCCATGTCATATCTAATTGTCATCATGTATTGCTATGGTGATGTATGAAACATCCAAACCACAGTCTCATTAACAACACATAGTTGGTAAATCCCTAGCGAAAACTGAGAAGTACCTAGTAACAGCAAACACTGACTGCAACCAAAGCACTTATCCACAGTATTAGGAAGTTAACCCGGTTACTGTCATCAATCCCACAAATTATCTCGGTACTATATACAGGCATAATTTCTCAAGTAGTGAACTAAATTTAGTCTCAAATATAATGTGTTCCCTTATTTCTTTCTATTGGTATCTTGTTCAGTTATTATTTTCAGTATATAGAGGACTGAAAAGACTCAAACTGGCTAAAAGAAAAACCACTTTCAGTATGAGCTGACTTTAACAGTCCCAGACCTATTCAGTGATTATTTCCAGTATACGGAGGTCTACCATTCTGAAACTGAGAAGACATCTGCCCGTTTGAGTTGATGGGTCCAGCTTCAAAGCGTGGTCTACCTCCAAACGCAGATTGTCTCTCAAAGTTTGGGCCACCATCATTCCAGTTTTGCATTAACCTAGAATCCACAACACCATGTGGTTGATTCTGATATGGAGCTTGTGGAAACTGATTTCTCCAGGAATCATGACTCTGAAATTCATTCTGATGATTCTGGCTTGAAACATCTGGAGGTTGATTCCACTGAGGTGGAGGATTCCTTGATCCAGAGTCACCAAACCCAGGACAACCTGGAGAATTGTTTTGCCCGTTTGACCAGTTCTGCCCCATAAACTGGGGACCATCTCTTTGTTGGTTTATCTCAAAAGGTCTAGGAGATTGCTGATTTGGATGAAGATGATTCTCCATGGACTGTGGACCATCTCTCTGCTGGTTCATTTCAAACGGACTAGGAGGTTGATGATGTGGATGAGGACGATTCTCCATGGCAGGACAACCAGGGTGCTGCACTGGAGGACGGAAGTCCACGGGATGAAAGCCAGGAGGCTGTGGCCGAGACTCCGTAGATTGGAAGCTGTTTGACTGCTGCTGCTGTTGTCGATGCTGGTTCATCTCAACACCAGGACAGTGTTGTGGGGGAGGAAAACCCTGCATACCAGGTCTCAGTGGTGGACCAGGAGGGGGGAATCGGCCTTGGAACTGATTGGATGGTGGTGCTTGTTGCTGGGCATTTGAATTGTTGAAGTTAGATGGTGAAACAAATGGTCTGGGTGTGAATGCATTTTGCTGTCCAAATGGACTGAATGGGGGACGTGGTGCTGATTGTTCAGGAGGGGCAAATCGACCTTGGAACTGGCCGGAAGGTGCTGCTTGTCGTGGAATACTTGAGTTGTTGGAGTTTGATGGTGAGACGTAAGGTTTGGGCGAGTATATGTTTTGCTGTCCAAACGGTCTGAATGGGCGTGGGGGTGCTGGGGGCAGGGCTCTGTAGCCGTGTTTGTCGGAGATGCTTGGTGGCCAGGATGTCAGAGGTTTGTGACCATCATGTGCTCTTTTCCCTGGACCTGAAAGGTAGAAGTCAAACTTGAATTAAACTCAGTGGTGTTCTTTCAATTATGACATGTCAATCAAGTGTATAAGCTGATTCATGTTAAAGGAGGATGCACACTACTCTGGTTGTTATGCCTAATGTTAGATGAATGTGAGAGAAGATGATGGTACCAGTCAAATTACTCGCAATCCCTTGACCTCCTGAACACACCACTGGTCTACACACAGATGATGCTGCAAGTTGGGAAGATTACTAACAACATCCAAGCAAATTAATTAAACATCAAATGTTACACATTATTCTTAAACTAGTTTTGAGATTTGATGTCATCTGTGATGCAATCCCCGTTGGTGGGCCCAATGTTCTCATACCAGCCATTGCACCGTGACTGGCATAGCAAAGGCTGTGGTATATGCTCTCCTGTCTGTAGGATGGTGCATATAAAATATCCCATGCTACAAATGGGAAAATGTAACCTCTCTAAGACTACAAGTCAAAATTACCATCAGCAGATGATTAATAAATCAATGTGCTCTACTGTTGTCATTCAACATCTGTGATGCAATCAGGTGAGAAGAGAAATCTCTGATGAACAACACCACCAGGTATTACACTGAGAATTGAAAATTTGCATGTAAACTATTAATGGGTTACACAAAAAAAGTCAAAGAAAGTTTTTTTCAGCATAACCCATTACCATGTAACTTATGTCTTAAATTTAATGCATATTATAATAAATTAAGGCTAGCAAGAGTGAGTGATTGAAAAGATGGCTCATAGTTTTCAGAGGCTTGTGTTAGGTCATCGTGACACTTTGTGGCCTCGGTGGCATCCTGGTTACAGCATCAGACATAAAAAGGTAAAGTTTGTTTTATTTAACGACGGCACTAGAGCACACTGATTTTTTTATCTTACCATCGGCTACTGGACGTCAAACATATAGTCATTCTGACACTGTTTTTAGAGGAAACCTGCTGTCACCACATTGGCTACTCTTTTATGACAGGCAGCAAGGGATCTTTTATTTGCGCTTCCCAAAGGCAGGATAGCACAAACCATGGCCTTTGTTGAACCAGTTATGGATCACTGGTCGGTGCAAGTGGTTTACACCTACCCATTGAGCCATGCGGAGCACTCACTCAGGGTTTGGAGTCGGTATCTGGATTAAAAATCCCATGCCTCGACTGGGATCCGAACCCAGTACCTACCAGCCTGTAGACCGATGGCCTAACCACGATGCCACTGAGGCCAGTAACCATCAGACATAAGGCTGGTAGTTATAGGGTTCACAGCCTGGTACCGGCTCCCACCCAGAGCGAGTTTTAATGACTTAATGGGTAGGTGTAAGACCAGTACATCCTCTTCTCTCTCACTAACCAACTAACAAATAACCCACTAACCTGGACAGACAGCCCAGATAGCTGAGGTGTGTGCCCAGCACAGTGTGCTTCAACCTTTATTGGATACAAGCACGAAAATAAGTTGAAATGAAATGAAATGACTTTGTCACAACAGTAATATACTGCCACCACATAGGTTACTCAGAGACTACTGAATAGCAGCAAGCGATCTTTTACAGTAATCCCTCCCCACTGGGCGACTAAACCTCACTCTGGACAGGAACTGGTTCTGAGATACGAACCCTGTACGTACCAGCCTCAAGTCAATGGCTCAACCAAGGCTGGTTGTAAGAACACAGAACAGCAACTAGTAAGTTAAAAGTTTGTTTTGTTTAACAACACCACTAGAGCACATTGATTTTATTAATCATCAGCTATTAGATGTCAAACATTTGGTAATTTTGACATATATTCTTTGAGAGGAAACCCACTACATTTTTCCATTAGTAGCAAGTGGTCTTTCATATGTACCGATGGGTTCACCGATGGGGTCACCAACGGGGACCGTGTATTAGGCGAGCGCTTTACCACTGGGCTACATCCCCCCTCCTTAGTAAGAGTAAACAATGTGGGTTTTATTACATACCTTTAGTCTCTCTTGATGCAGACTTCTTTCTGAAAAGTAAAGCACAGTGCTGAGTGAAAGAGAAAACCATTCACGTATGATGTCTATAGATACTTGTACAACACTGTTATTTACCATTGTAGATTGTAGTAGCAAAGGAAAGGAATGTTTACATACATCTCAGCACAGTTTAAACTACAGCTAGTTGCTGTAGAACATATCCTGGTTAATTTCAACAATTGGTTTTGCAAGTGAGACAGAAAACCTGCTGCCACTAAATAAAGTAACTGATGTTGATAGCAGCAAGAGCTCTTTTATATGCACACTGCCATAGTCAGGTAAGTATATTCCACAACCTTTGATAAACCATAAGGGGGCCCTGGTTGGAATGTGAAAAAAACACCAGTCCATTGAAAAAGATTGATCCTGCAACCCATCATATTTTCTACTACTTAACTACATTCCAATCCCAGATCCTACAACCCACTGTCTTTTCTACTACTTAACTACATTCCAATCCCAGATCCTACAAAGCATTGTGTTTTCTACTACTTAACTACATTTCAACTGGTTAAAGGTTCAACTCACTCGCTGCGGTTCGGTTTTCTCTTTCCTGGTCGGACTGGTTTAATGGCGCCCGGGAGACAGTCCATGGATTCGTCAGCCTTCTCTCCCGAGTGTTTGCGAGTCCGAGACGTGTGTTTCTCATTCTCGTCATCGGAATATTCCTCATACTGGAAACAACAAACACAGACTTAAATATTAAAAGAAAGATAAAAGATAAAGTTTTTTTAGTTTAACGACTTTACTAGAGCACATTGGATGTCAAACATTTGGTAATTCCGACATAGTCTTAGAGAGGAAACCCATTTAGTTTTTCCATCAGTATTAAGTTATTTTTGGTGAATATATCCTTTAAATATCATCAACATTCAAAAAAATGTCTAACATGTTTTTAAAAACAATATTTTACAAATATGAAGACATCGAACCCATGTGCATGTTAAACATCAATAACGTTTACACAAATATATACAGTTTTTTCATTTTGTTTTCAATAATACGATAAGAACCTAAAAACACCAGTCAAAAAACCCCCACACTAAATGAGTCTGAATGATATTCTTTCATTTTATTTCAACTTATTTTCGTGCTTATATTCAATTAAGGTTCAAGCATGCTGTCCTGGGTGCACACCTGGCTTAACCACTGCGCCACCGAGGTATTCTACTCTGTTCTAGCAATCAGAGAATCAAGATAGATAACTCATGTGAATGTTGACAACTGTGTTTACAAAGATTGGTTGTGTCTCAACAGTAACTGAGAATGGGTTTTAACATTAATGTTGCATCACTTTGCGTGTCTCCACTGCAGTCGAGAATGGTAGTTAAACACTAATTATAACAGCTAACAGTTAAACACTAATTATAACAGCTAACAGTTAAACACTAATTATAACAGCTAATAGTTAAACACTAATTATAACAGTGGCAGACAGGATGGACTCCTTAAGGAAAGGAATGTCTAACAACATCCCAGTAGTTTTATCAGTGGCTACCAAGTGTCTGACAACATCCCAGTACAGTTTTATCATTGGCTACCAAGTGTCTGACAACATCCCAGTAGTTTTATCAGTGGCTACCAAGTGTCTAACAACATCCCAGTACAGTTTTATCAGTGGCTACCAAGTGTCTGACAACATCCCAGTAGTTTTATCAGTGGCTACCAAGTGTCTGACAACATCCCAGTAGTTTTATCAGTGGCTACCAAGTGTCTGACAACATCCCAGTACAGTTTTATCAGTGGCTACCAAGTGTCTAACAACATCCCAGTAGTTTTATCAGTGGCTACCAAGTGTCTGACAACATCCCAGTAGTTTTATCAGTGGCTACCAAGTGTCTGACAACATCCCAGTAGTTTTATCAGTGGCTACCAAGTGTCTGACAACATCCCAGTAGTTTTATCAGTGGCTACCAAGTGTCTGACAACATCCCAGTAGTTTTATCAGTGGCTACCAAGTGTCTGACAACATCCCAGTAGTTTTATCAGTGGCTACCAAGTGTCTGACAACATCCCAGTACAGTTTTATCAGTGGCTACCAAGTGTCTGACAACATCCCAGTAGTTTTATCAGTGGCTACCAAGTGTCTGACAACATCCCAATAGTTTTATCAGTGGCTACCAAGTGTCTGACAACATCCCAGTACAGTTTTATCAGTGGCTACCAAGTGTCTGACAACATCCCAGTACAGTTTTATCAGTGGCTACCAAGTGTCTGACAACATCCCAGTAGTTTTATCAGTGGCTACCAAGTGTCTGACAACATCCCAGTACAGTTTTATCAGTGGCTACCAAGTGTCTGACAACATCCCAGTACAGTTTTATCAGTGGCTACCAAGTGTCTAACAACATCCCAGTAGTTTTATCAGTGGCTACCAAGTGTCTGACAACATCCCAGTACAGTTTTATCAGTGGCTACCAAGTGTCTAACAACATCCCAGTAGTTTTATCAGTGGCTACCAAGTGTCTAACAACATCCCAGTAGTTTTATCAGTGGCTACCAAGTGTCTAACAACATCCCAGTAGTTTTATCAGTGGCTACCAAGTGTCTAACAACATCCCAGTACAGTTTTATCAGTGGCTACCAAGTGTCTAACAACATCCCAGTACAGTTTTATCAGTGGCTACCAAGTGTCTGACAACATCCCAGTAGTTTTATCAGTGGCTACCAAGTGTCTGACAACATCCCAGTAGTTTTATCAGTGGCTACCAAGTGTCTGACAACATCCCAGTAGTTTTATCAGTGGCTACCAAGTGTCTGACAACATCCCAGTACAGTTTTATCAGTGGCTACCAAGTGTCTGACAACATCCCAGTACAGTTTTATCAGTGGCTACCAAGTGTCTGACAACATCCCAGTACAGTTTTATCAGTGGCTACCAAGTGTCTAACAACATCCCAGTAGTTTTATCAGTGGCTATCAAGTGTCTGACAACATCCCAGTACAGTTTTATCAGTGGCTACCAAGTGTCTAACAACATCCCAGTACAGTTTTATCAGTGGCTACCAAGTGTCTAACAACATCCCAGTAGTTTTATCAGTGGCTACCAAGTGTTTGACAACATCCCAGTACAGTTTTATCAGTGGCTACCAAGTGTCTAACAACATCCCAGTAGTTTTATCAGTGGCTACCAAGTGTCTGACAACATCCCAGTACAGTTTTATCAGTGGCTACCAAGTGTCTAACAACATCCCAGTAGTTTTATCAGTGGCTACCAAGTGTCTAACAACATCCCAGTAGTTTTATCAGTGGCTACCAAGTGTCTAACAACATCCCAGTAGTTTTATCAGTGGCTACCAAGTGTCTAACAACATCCCAGTAGTTTTATCAGTGGCTACGAAGTGTCTAACAACATCCCAGTACAGTTTTATCAGTGGCTACCAAGTGTCTAACAACATCCCAGTACAGTTTTATCAGTGGCTACCAAGTGTCTGACAACATCCCAGTAGTTTTATCAGTGGCTACCAAGTGTCTAACAACATCCCAGTAGTTTTATCAGTGGCTACCAAGTGTCTAACAACATCCCAGTAGTTTTATCAGTGGCTACCAAATGTCTAACAACATCCCAGTACAGTTTTATCAGTGGCTACCAAGTGTCTGACAACATCCCAGTAGTTTTATCAGTGGCTACCAAGTGTCTGACAACATCCCAGTACAGTTTTATCAGTGGCTACCAAGTGTCTGACAACATCCCAGTAGTTTTATCAGTGGCTACCAAGTGTCTGACAACATCCCAGTAGTTTTATCAGTGGCTACCAAGTGTCTGACAACATCCCAGTAGTTTTATCAGTGGCTACCAAGTGTCTGACAACATCCCAATAGTTTTATCAGTGGCTACCAAGTGTCTAACAACATCCCAGTACAGTTTTATCAGTGGCTACCAAGTGTCTAACAACATCCCAGTACAGTTTTATCAGTGGCTACCAAGTGTCTGACAACATCCCAGTAGTTTTATCAGTGGCTACCAAGTGTCTGACAACATCCCAGTACAGTTTTATCAGTGGCTACCAAGTGTTTAACACTGAGGTAAAACTGAAACTTGGTTTACAGCATTAGAGAAACTCAGTCCTATTTCTTAGTCTACTCCTGATTAATGGCAAGATATATTAAGATGTACTCCTCCTCCCACCTAGACAAGACAGCACACACCATGAATAATATACAAGTTTTTAGTAGCAGAATGAGTCCCATAATTAGACTTGATCTTCTGGTCCATCAAACAAGTGCTGTACATCCTGTTCCCACCTAGACAAGACAGCACACACCATGAATAATATACAAGTTTTTAGTAGCAGAAAGAGTCCCATAATTAGACTTGATCTTCTGGTCCATCGAACAAGTGCTGTACATCCTGTTCCCACTGTTAACAATGGTCTGTAACATACAAGTGCTGTACATCCTGTTCCCACCGTTAACAATGGTGTGTAACATACAAGTGCTGTACATCCTGTTCCCACCGTTAACAATGGTGTGTAACATACAAGTGCTGTACATCCTGTTCCCACCGTTAACAATGGTGTGTAACATACAAGTGCTGTACATCCTGTTCCCACCGTTAACAATGGCCTGTAACAAACAAGTGCTGTACATCCTGTTCCCACCGTTAACAATGGCCTGTAACAAACAAGTGCTGTACATCCTGTTCCCACCGTTAACAATGGTCTGTAACAAACAAGTGCTGTACATCCTGTTCCCACCGTTAACAATGGCCTGTAACAAACAAGTGCTGTACATCCTGTTCCCACCGTTAACAATGGCCTGTAACATACAAGTGCTGTACATCCTGTTCCCACCGTTAACAATGGCCTGTAACAAACAAGTGCTGTACATCCTGTTCCCACCGTTAACAATGGTCTGTAACAAACAAGTGCTGTACATCCTGTTCCCACCATTAACAATGGTCTGTAACATACAAGTGCTGTACATCCTGTTCCCACCGTTAACAATGGTCTGTAACATACAAGTGTATCTACCACTGCAGGGCTTCTACAACTTTATAAATAGCCACTAGCCATGGGATCAGTGATTTTAAACATTTAATAGCCATGATTAAAAATTCACTAGCCCTAATTTAAATAAATACAATTTTACTAATAGTAATAATCAGATATGTCACCTAAAGAGGGAGATAGAGCTTAAAACCTCTTAGACTGGGGGTGGGAAGAGGGGGCAGGATATTCATATTTACAAAATAAGACTTAAATGCAGTATTTGACAAGGTTTTTTCCACTAGCCGCCGGACTAGTTATAGTAGTAATTTACTAACCCGACACTGAATATCACTAGCCATGGGAATGAGGCTACCATAATCTAGAAGCCCTGCACTGACAGATTCTGTATCACACAATGATCAATTGAATCTGATACTGTATCACACAATGATCAATTGAATCTGAAACTGTATAACACAATGATCAATTGAATCTGATTCTGTATCACACAATGATCAATTGAATCTGATACTGTATCACACAATGATCAATTGAATCTGATTCTGTATCACACAATGATCAATTGAATCTGATACTGTACCACACAATGATAAACTGAATCTGATTCTGTATCACACAATGATCAATTGAATTTGATTCTGTATCACACAATGATCAATTGAATCTGATACTGTACCACATTTGCACTTCATGAAAATCAGACTTACCCACTCTGGTGGTTCATTGTTGTTTTCCCATGATGCATCAGATCCCTTTATCCTGTCAACAGTCAAATACAAATGTTCATCTTAGAATACAGCTCAACATGAATACAGTTTTCTTATTTACTTTCTTCATTGTTAACTGCTTGGCAACAGAGGTTTGTCCAAATGAATGAATGAATGAATGATGGAATGAAAGAATAAGCAGGTAAAGGAGTAAAACATTTCATCAGTAATATTCAATGCACTAGATGAACTTATTTCTTAAATAATATTTTATTAGCACATCAAATTGAAAAAACCTGTCTTTTACCTTGACTCCATACTGGTGGGTAAGGTATTCTCAAGTAATTTCCATGTGATATACAGTATCATATGATTAACTTTGGGAACTGATGGCATCGCAGTGTCTTCAACTTAATACTCCTATTCTAGGACATTTTACCGATTTGTTTTCCCTATCATTTCCAACAGGTGTTATAAATCTGGTAATAATTATAAATTAAAGCCATAATATTGACAGACAGATAGACAGGAGGACAGTACTTTTTGAGTCTTTCGACAAAGACGTAGTGTGTGAATTGCTCCACTGTTGGCGCGTAGTACACGACATCTCCAGGCTGTATTCCCTTCGTCTCGATCTCCTCGGCCGAGTTGAACCTCACAGAGTAGAACGGGGAGGCCACGGGACCAAACACTTCGAAAATCTGCAACAAGAATAAACATGTCTTTGTCAGCAAGTGCTTTTTAAAGTTTTTATCTTTCAACAGCTCAGAACATCTGTTAACTATTACGTAGATAACTGGGACACTGAAATAATACAAGAATAAACTTGCTGCCGATAGGCTGTGCTTACCTATTAGGAAGCAAGAGCTCTTAATATTTTCTTTATCAAGGGCAGACAACTGAAACTGACTATGTCAACTTGTTGTCAAAATAGTGGTCCAGTATTATGCTTATTAACATTCATCTTTTTTTTCTTTCTTTTTTTGGTTGCTGACATAGGCCTAACAAATGAAACTGTGTTTTATTCTGATTTTTCAAAGTTTTCAAATGTTGTTTTTCTGAAAACAATGATTTTGCACATAACCAGTTTTTCACAAAGAGAAGTAAAAAAAAACCCATAATGGGCGAGATAAAAGAAATCACTCCTTCAACCAAACCCCACCCAGGAAGATCTCATCTTCAGTTCAATCAGTGTCTGTATTGTAAACAATGTCTACGTGAAACCCCCTAATTTAACAAGTTATACGGTTTCCATCTCACCTGTCCGAAAGGTTTCCGGTCCTTTGTGAACAACACTGTGTCCTCATCCAAAACGGGCAGCTCTTTGTCAGGTTCTATCACAACTGTGCAGAGAAAAACAATTCAGACATGTTCCCCACAATACTGAACCATGGTGAAAAGTTTAAATGATGATTCAATAAGGAGACATTCCAGACATACTGCATTGTAACAGGCTTCCGGTTGACTGGGTATTCAAGGTTAAAATTATGTATGAATTATATTGTCTTCATTGCAATACCATTGTCTGTATATCCAGTGTTTTACTGGTTGACATAATGTTTGTAATAGCACAAGTTACATGTTCAGGGCTACACAATGTAGCTCTGGAACTCGCCAAATTCACCAATTGCGAATTTTGAAAGCAGTTGGTGATTTAATTTTAATTTGGCAAAATAATTTCAGGTAATAATTGACATGTTTTTAGAAAATAACTGTTGAATTCTGCAATTTTTTAAGTTGAAAGGTAGACTAAACTCCAACAAGAGCCTTATGTGTTGGAAAGATGCATACCCGGACCACCAACACATACTGACACTTTAACAAATGAAAAACGCGTAATTTTAGAATTAATAAAAAAACGTGATTATTCCTGCTAACTGGGGGCAGCCATTTTGTTTAGTTTTTATGACGTCCGGTGGTATAGCTTGGGGCGAAGTGACGTCAGCGCAGGTCCAACTTCTCTATTATGCACAGTGTAAACAAATGCTGTAATTTACGACAAGGCGCTTCCCTTTCATCAACTTGACAACATAAATGTCTTGATAGTATAATAAACTATTTAACTAAATATATTTCAATTTGCATCAATATAACAAAATGGAGTTATAGTATTTTTTTCTTTTAAAAAATCCAATGAAAAAATGCATATTACTAGGCCTATTGGTAGAATATGTTCGAGCAAAAAACACCACTCACGATACCCAAGTGATAATTTTCTTTTCTCTGGCGTATTCACTGGGATGGTACAAAATGGCTGCGCCCGTTATATATAATAGCCGTCACATTTAACCGTTTTATTAATTAACTATACGATTATACTTGTTGATATTAAGCAATAATGTGCATTATGTATCGTTGAATATGCACACCAGTCCAAAAGCCTTGCTTTAGCATTCCTTTAATAGACAATTTGGCGAAATGTTTTGCTCAACGAGAACTAGCCCTGATGTTAATTACTAATTAAATAAATAGATATATTTTATGTATGCATACACAATTGTTGGGTGTTTTAGTCATTAAAAAGGCCCCATGTATTATTGTTTGTATGTTTACTTACACTGTGAAGACAAATCTCGCTACATGTCTCCAAGTACATCTCACTCACCTCCAACATTGAAAATATTAATAAAAGTGCCCTTGAATTTGGTCAGCACTTTGACTTTAAAAAAAGATCACTTCGCCAACTATTAAACAGTGATGTTTAATAATATGTGGAAAAATCTTTTTTTAATACTGAGTATTTTCATTAAAAACCAACATATTTACCTAGAACACGAACAGACGATGTCACCTTGCCGACAGGAACCATCTGAACACTTTCATCAACACTTATCTTGAGTTCACCAATAGCTGGCAGATCCTACATCAGTAAGAAGAGGCATTTTATTACAGTAAATTACTGTTCAAGTGGATTATTATTATATACTGGTTGCATTGTTGATATTATTCGATGACAAACGTTACAATCAAATTTATTAAACAAAATTTTAGTCAAGAGAAAAGAAGAAGAAAAAAAACACGATCGAGTGATCATAAGGAGAGAGGGAAAAAACACACTGCGGCCTAGTGGTTTTGCGTTTTTACTAGCCTGAACTTAAAAACCACTAGCCACAGGCTAGCGGGTTTGTCGAACTGTGTCAGTAAGAGTCACACTGAACCATTGAATATAATAATAATACTACTTAATAGTCAAATGCTTTACATAACCTGCATCCTGTTCACCCTGAATCATGAATGTTTAACGACACCCCAGCACAAACAATACATCGGACATTGGGCTAGCTCTGGGTAGGCAGAACGTTTGCCAAATTATCTATTAAAGTTTAAAAATTGCAGAAACATGGTTCTTTTTTAACAAAATACCAATTATTACACACATTTCTTTCGCCAAATAAAAATAAAATTCGCCAATTCTTTTAGAAATTCACAATTGACATATTTGGCGACTGCCAGAGCTAGCCCTGCTGAATGACCTGATTCTCAACTCAAGGTCAAACTAAGTGTAAACTAATGATGTGTGTGAATTCAACAACAAGAGTGCCAACGTTAAGACGAGAGCAACACATGCATATATACCCTGTTCAGACAGGCTGGAACCCAACCATCTAACATGGTGGATCAACTCATCCCAAATCTTTGACAATCTACAGTATCTTCTGGTTAACACAATACTCATCATTGATGCTTTAAATCAACACACTGTATTTCGAGTGGTACCTAAATCAATACAAATAGAATAAAAAGAGAATACTTTTAAATATATATATATATATATATATATATATATATATATATATATATATATATGTTGTTTTCATTCTGGTAATTATGTACAGAAAAAAACAAAAATAGAAACAAATTATATTATTATAAAAACTGAAAAGATAAATTAAACTGAAGTATTAAAATAGTAAAAAGGTTAATGTGTATAACCTCGGGAAATAGTTCTCCCCGGGTTCTAATATCTTCAAGGGATGGCGCAGTAAACCTGGGTGTCTTCGTACTTTCTGAAGGTGATCTTTTCTTTGAACTGCCATCTTCACTGAAATAAAACATAAAAAGTTTAGTTTTATAATCATCATACACATACAACATGAACATACATGCAACACAATCTAGTGGGAAAAAAAAAATCAATCTGGGGATGTGTTCTATTCACATTCAAGTAAGTGATATTTCAAACTCCAGCTTGTAGTTGGTGTTGTCATAACTCATGGTAACTGAATTTGGTCCTGTACGTACAAAACTATAGTCTATATTCACTGCTTTAAAAGTATAATATAGTGTGCAGTTAAATCTTTGAACTAATAGATCTACTTGGGACTTTATAAGTTCTGTGAGCCTAGAGACATGATTCACCCAGATGTAAAAATATTGTGTATTCTGTATTTAACTTACTTTTCGGAGAGATCCGTCTCATCGCTGGTGGAATCGGACGATGAATCGGACCCACCGCGGTATTTCATTGAGTGACACATGCTGTGCTGTGGAGGCATCATCTCCATGGTGACAGCATTGTCCACACAAATCACGGCCATGGTCTGTTCAGTTTCAACTTCACCCGCACAGTCTCTTGGTTCTGTAACAACACCTGGTGCTGAATCTAAACACACATCGGTCTTCTGAACAGAAGACATTTCTGATTCATCAACACGGTCACTTGGTTTTGCAGCAGGACGTTCTGATGGTGCATCTAAAGACCTGTGCACCTCACCTATACACAGCGTCTTTACTTCACTTGGATCTTCACCAACATCACCTGGTGTTGCACTTAAATGCATCTCAATGTGACCCACCTTTTCTTCATTATTACAAGTATTTGACTTTTCAACACAGCCTTCTGGTGCTGACATGTCTGTCATACAAACAGGAGAAGTTTTTAATTCACTGACACAATTACTTGGTTCTTTAGCAATACCTTCTGATGTTGCATTTAAACTTGCATCTGTCTTACAAACAGACAAAGTTTTGGTTTCATTACTACAACCATTGGAGTCATCTACAAACTGTATTTTTGTGTCATCCATACAATCCCTTGGTATTGCACTATCACTGTGTGGTGTCTGATGTAGATATACGTCGGTTTTAGACACAGGTGAAGTTTTTACTTCACTCAGTGTTGCATCAGAACGGACGTCTGACTCGACCACAGACTGAGTCACCACGTCTGTCAGGACAAGAGAACACAGCGCTGACTTTGTCTCAGTTTGAGTTTGAGCAGACGACTCAACAATCTGGCTTACATTGACACTGTCTTCATCATTACCACAACCTGAAGTGACACAATCATTGCTGGTATTTCCAGTGCCACATTGTTTGAATTTATCACCATGGAGATCAAACTCGACTGACAGCTCAGTAGAAGATTCAGCTGTTGATGTAGTTTCTCCTTGACCTTCAACATCACTTATAATGGCTTCTTCTTCACCAGCATTATTCATCTTTATGTTTTCTAGTTCAGATTGATGATTATTTCTAGTCGTGTCACATGGTACAATTTCCATTGTATCACTGATCAATATGATGCAAGACAATCGACAGTTTTATTACATAGTAGAAATGTGTACCATATTCACTGAAAGAAAAAACAAATTCACTGAGTATATATGTACATAATTTGTAGACAATGATGTATACATGTACAATATTAACCCGAGTACTCTGACTGTAAGAGAGCAAGACGGACATTTGGACAGTTAAACACTCATTACGGTCAGAGAAAACTACATGTTTGTATCAAAATTGCGTAATCTGTACCTAATCTGTATCTACCAAACAGTTAAAGAATGCAGCTCTAACAGGCACAGTGAAGCAGGGGGGCTCTAGTGCCGTCAATAATTCTGAACCCAAAATATCAGTAGTAAATCTAAAGGCAGAGATGAATTTTACTTGTCGAGTGCAGAAAATTGCATTTTAGGACATCTAATTTTCAAAATTTAAAGGGGAGCATACCTATAAACCCCCTAGAAACTTTGCTTGCACCCTCAATCTCAGTCGGCCCCCTCAATCTCAGTCAGCCCCCTCAATGTCAGTCAGCCCCCTCAATGTCTACTTACTTCCGCTGTACCCGTCTAATATGTTTGATGTTAAATACCGTTACATCAATAATTTTCAAGTTCACTGATAACATATTTTCCACATGTATTAATCACTACAGGAAGAAACCCGACATGCAGCATCCTCTTTCAATAATGTTCAGGTTAAATATGTAGGTACTGTCATTTTAACTCAATTTCTACAAATCAAGTAGACTCGATATCCTTAATTTGGCAAGACTTCTGAATGTTCCAGCATTCAGTTCATTCAGGCTATGGCTTAGCTTTAGGGCTAGAGTTAATGATAGTATCAGTATGCATGATGGAATGTTCGCAAATCTTTCTTAAACCACAGGTTTATTTTCATGAACTACTACGTGGCAATAGCCATAGGCTTCAGTGTTTTCACTGCTCCATTTTTAACAGCTTGTCCTGCCATTGCATTCTGCCACCCTCCTTTCACGTTCTGCCACCCTCCTTTCACGTTCTGCCACCCTCCTTTCACATTCTGCCACCCTTCTTTCACGTTCTGCCGCCCTAGATCCTTTACTTTTTCTGAGCCCCTCTTTATTTTCCCATACCCTATTATATTTTCCTGAACCCATCTCCTCCATTTCCAAATGTATACTATTTTCCACAAAAAAAAAAAAAAATCAGTCTGCACACTGAACATCACAGTAAACAATCCATGGTATACGAAAATGTAATTGATGAAAAAAATCAGTTGTTTACGACAGTTCCAGTAACATAATTTAACAGTATTTTAAGTGCCTCTATCGTGTCCCCATGCATACCAGTATCCATTTGTATGTTTGATACACATAATAAAAGTTATATTTTATTTGAGCAATGAAAACATTTCATTTTTTATCGATTCAGCAATCTCCGACTGAAAAACCACTTATTTGGCACCAAATATGTAATGTGATGAAAACAATCATTCTGTCTTTGTGTTCACTAACTATCATCTATTTTGATTTAATTGGTTGTAACATGATTTATACTTTCTGTCATCTTTTTATTCAGCAATTCTTTATAAAATATTAGAAACTTTTCTCTTTTTTGGGTGGGTGGGTGGGTGGGTAGGACGTAGCCCAGTGGTAAAGCGCTCACTCAGTGTGCGGTCGATCTGGGATTGATCCCTGTCAGTGGGCCCATTGGGCTATTTCTCGTTCCAGACAGTGCACCAAGACTGGTACATCAAAGGCTGTGGTATGTACATGTACTACCCTGTTTGTGGGATGGTGCATATAAAAGATACATGCTGCTAATCGAAAAGAGTAGCCCATGAAGTGGTGACAGCGGGTTTCCTCTTTCAATATCTGTGTGGTCCTTAACCATATGTTTGACGCCATATAACCGTAAATAAAATGTGTTGAGTGCATCGTTAAATAAAAATGTCTTTCTTTTTTTCGGGGGTGGGGTTAACACTGCTTATAAAAACAATGGAGGTGGTAGTGTTCATCATTAAAATTATTTATCTTGGGTGCCAAATAATATATACACCGCCTTTACAAAAAGAAACTTTTTTTTTTTATCAGCTGGCGACATCAATGAAGATAGGAATAAAATTCATGGAAACTTTTTATCCCACATTAGGGGATCACTTTACAATTTTTAAATTTGTTTTTCATATATCTTGAAATCTTTATTAAAATAATATTAAAACTTTGATCAGTTCAGGATAACAAATGTCAGACCGACAACATCTGTGGTTCAACTAACGGTACATAAAAGATGAGTCAGCTTGCATGTACCAACTTATTTGTACCAAATACTGGGTGGCGAAATAAGGAATATGTCATTCCACAAAGTCGACCAACACACAACAATATATATTGTAACCATGCTTTCAGATCTTTCTTTTTTTCTGTTGCTTTTCGGGTGTTTTTTTTTTAAGGGTAGGGTTGCCCTCCTTTAATTTTCACCCAATGAGAACACTAGGCTGATCCAGTGTCGGTCCCAGGCAGTTGTGATAGAAATTATTCCCCAAGTACCAAGACTGGTTAGTTCATCAAGATTAACCACACTTGTATTCGAGGTTAATGTTGAGGAACTATAAGAGTGGTATGCACTCTCAGTGACTGTCGGGTATGCATGTCCCTTTACTGCCTTTATATAACATATGGGGTAACAGACGTTTCGCCCCGGGACAGTTTGCCCTGTCAGTTCGACCCCAAATAGGATGTCACCCCCGCGTGATAACCAGTTCACCCCCACAAGATAACCAGTTCACCCCAATAAAGATACCAATGTGTCGATGTGAATGTGTGGTGGGCCATTCCGTGGTATTTGGTCCATGGGTGTGGAAATTTCAAAATGATCTATTAAACTAAGTTTTTATTATAGCTTAAAGTTAACACCCTTAAGCACATACAAATATACTTTTATTGCCAATTTACTTATGTTTTATGGGTTTTTATGACAGTTTTATTTGAAAAAATAATTTTTGTAAGCCAGGACGTGACATTAGTTTTTTGGTAATATTTCATTACTGTTATGTCAAATTTAAAAATTAGCTATCAGGATATCACATCTAAAATATACCGGGTACTACATATGAAAATACTACTTTGCCTTCTTCCATATCATAATTAGTATATTAAATTATTTTTCAAAATATATAATGTCACGTCCTGGCTGATTTGACATTTAAAAGTTGGTTTTATTTAAAAACTATTTTTCAGAAATAAAAATCCTTTTTAATCCTCCTCCTTCTCAATGTTCCAAGTATAAATAAAAGGTATAATGATGACTGGTTGTATTAAATGATTAAAATAACCATCTCAAACTTTGAGCCAGGACGTGACATTCAAGATGGCTGGTTAAATTGAGTAAAGATTAAAAATATATTAAATTTCTCTATATAAAGAAATTGGCAAAACTGACTAGATAATGCACATGTACCTAAAAGAAATTACTTTTATTTTCGATATTTTACCCTTCACCATTAAGAATCAGAAACAGAAAAAGTGGAAGTTTGGGAGAGCATGTTCGAATATTTAACGTGGATTTATATGTAGATTAAAAAAAATACTATTATCAATTCTATGCTTTGACCAAACAGTGAATTATTGATAATCTACCAATTTAAAGAATATTGTATTTATAGCAAATGTTCCATTTTGTGAACCCAAACTGGTGTACACATGTATACAATAAATATTGTGTCAAAGAATTGTTAAAATAGAATGTTCTGCTAAAATCTTAAGTTTATTCCTTGGCAGATATGGGTATCCAAACATGAATTAGAATATATAAACCAACATTCCTCTAGTGAAGGATGTAATTGGTAAAGATACATGTTGATCATAAAACTTGGGTTGGAGGAATTCAAATCAGTTGTGTCGATAGATTTTTGCTATTGTCAACCATCAACAGTTTATATTAATATACATTGTTGACAGTTTGGCCTATCAGATAATGATAAACAGAAAGAAGAAACTGTCCAAAGACTAATTTCTATACTGACTGGGGTTCATATTTTGAATTCCAATTAAATCAGATGATCATAAAAATACCAGCAAAAGGCAAAATATAATATATTTTAATTCTAAAACATACATGTATATGGTAAATTGCAAACAAGAATTCTTCAGAATTAAATGTCTTGCCTATACCCCAAACTTATTCAGTGTCATTGATAGTACATCTGTAGATATCCATCTCAATGCATATTAAAAATGTTTCTAAAATATTTTTTTAAAATCGAACCTCAAATTTTTTTTATTAAAATTTTAAAATAATAAAATTGAAAAACAAATTTTGACGTGCATCAAAGCCGCACACCCTAGTTCCATCCAGCGAAAATAAATTATAATTTAGTTAATCTATAAACCTGTAACACACTTAGATCACGTTTTTAACAAATGGAGTGAAAAAGCACGTTTTATATCGATAAATACCATGGGAATTCCCATGTCCCAATTGCTTGAAATAATTTTGAAAGTTAGTATTCTGATGTCACCGGTAGAAGCACAACAATGCCTACGTCATGACAAATTTCACAGACTTGGGGTGCGTTCGTTTCACCTCTCCTGGACATGTTCCAACTGTTCTGTCCTGGTTGTATCCCCTCTCCAGATATCGTAAGACTTAGCAAAATTATTGGTTTTAAGGGTTTGTAACGTTTTGTATTGAGACACTTACTGTGAAGAAAAATCTCACAAATGAACAACAACAAATAGGATGTTGATTGCACGAACCGTGCACGAGAAAACAAACCGAACCAAAATGATAACGGTCACGTGATATACCAATGTCTGTGACATTAAAAATAGATTGGACCTCGCTTGCTTAACGTTTTTTTCTCGACAACACGTTTTGTGAAAAAATGCAAAAAAATGCATTTCGTGGTTTTACAAACATCAGTATTACCAAAAAGCACTTCAGGTGAATGGAAATGTGTATTCTAAATAATAAAATGTAAGTAAAGTGCCATTTTATTTGTGAAAAATGGGGTTTAATAGCGAAAAACAACGCCGCTAGAGCACATTCATTTTTTATCTTATCATCGGCTATTGGACGTCAAAACATAATAAAACTGGTTTTTTTTTAGAGGAAACCCACTGTCGCCACATAGGCTACTCTTTTTACGACAGGCAGCAAGGGATCTTTTATTTGCGCTTCCCACAGGCAGGATAGCACAAACCATGGCCTTTGTTGAACCAGTTATGGATAACTGGTCGGTGCAAGTGGTTTACACCTACCCATTGAGTCTTGCGGAGCACTCACTCAGGGTTTGGAGTCGGTATCTGGATTAAAAATCCCATGCCTCGACTGGGATCCGAACCCAGTACCTACCAGCCTGTAGACCGATGGCCTGCCACGACGCCACCGAGGCCGGTAATAATGGTTAACAAATAAACGTAACTAGGGTGTGTCCCTTTAAGGAGAACATTCATAGATATAACTATAAATGAAGCTTTACTGATGCAGGACTTGTAATTTATGAGAAATGAAGCTACATTTGTACAATCAATGTTGAGCTAAATGCAAAAATTGATGCTGCAGCCAACGAAAAAGTAACACCTAGATACTTCATCTTTTTCGTTTGTACATGTACTGTACAGGTAGGAAAAAAATCACCAGACTTAGCAACATCAGGATAAGCAATCTTGTTGACAAATGATATGGTTATGGGTTATAAAAGTACATTATATGAATATTGTATGAGAATATTTTTTTGCACAACGACAATTCAATTAATTAAGATTTTATGTACTTATTTTGATGATAAAAATACTTAAACCAGTAAATATCATTGGTTTCATAAACTAACAGTTTTTCATTAGTAGTATTTGATATACATATCATTTATTAGTTGTATAAGTGAACTGGACAAAAAGTCATGTCCCGGCTTGTACTGAAATTTTAAAAAATAAATGTTACATCATAAAGAATATTTTTTTAGTAAATTGCTATATGGCATTTAGAAACAGACTGGATATTGTGTTAAACAGTGTACATATTTCAATAAGCAAACATTCTACCAGGAGAGCAGAGTTTTGGAATTGAATGCAGTGTTAAAAAAGTCATGTTCATTTTCGTCACGTCCTGGCACATTTTATTTTTCACTTTATAAGTCAATTTTTTTTACAAAAAACTAAATTATGCGTGACATGCTATACTACTACCGGGGTATATGTAATGAGCCTATAAATGATAAAACTGAATTTCTATTTAAAAAGGACTTTTAGTTAAAGAGATCATAAGAGTCAGAATGTCACGTCCTGGCTTAAATCATTACCACGGAATGACCCTGGTCTGGACCCATCTGTGCCAAGCTTCCTCTACTGCAACCCTACCCTATTTCTAGGGGATTTCGCACACTACCAAGTGCATTTTAGATGTGCTGTTTAAACCGATGATTATAGCATTGGTGCCCAGACTGACTCATGATCTGTCCAAATCGTGGAAAGACAAAAGAAACACACATTTTAACATGCCTTTAAAGAAACAATACAATAATTGTTTAAAAGTAACAAATAATTAGGAGTTGGAGTGAACTGACAAATAGTTGGGGGCGAACAGGCAAACAGTTAGGGGCAATCAACTTGGAGCGAACAGGTCAAACTGGGGGCGAACTGCCTTGAGGTGAAATGTCATGGATTCAAACATCTGAAACTACCAAAATGAAACTCAACATTTGCCCAACATTAAATCATAATGTTATGACCCAAAACTACTTTGTGACCACGAGTTCGGGATGCAGTCGATTCGTCCACTGAGGAACTCGAGACAATTTGTCCGCTACAAAAAATCAGTTCCGAACGATTCGTCCACTGGGGTTTTTTTCCCCAGTACATTTCATCCATGGACTAAATAATGTGTACTACATGTACGTGGGGGCTAAATAAATTATTAGATATATTTTACCCCGTATTTTTCAATGGTTAGGGTTAGCTTTAAGGTTAGGGTTAGTCTTAGACACTTTGATATAGTGGGGTACGGGTTGAACTCTTTCCCAATTTATTTTATGCTTGATGCTTGAATTGTTGAATAGTATCCCAACTTCAAATGCCATGAATTTTTATGAAATTGAAGATGAAATCACAATCCATTCGGTCCATTCTCGGACCATTGGGAAGTACTTAGCCCAATTCTTATTTAGTATTAGGCCTAAAAAAAACACGCAGGTTGTGGTTACTCACCTATAAAGCTAAAACCCGGTTTCGTAAATTTAAGAAGACTCTGTAAATAGCTAACTACAGTGTTAATAAAAACGCTATACGACTTTTAACATCACTTCAAACTTCGTTACCCACGTGGTCGTGTTATGCTTCGTGGGAAAACCTTGACCTTGCAAAACCGGTGTTTGTCTAAAATGTTACACATGTCAGAAATATTCTATGCCATCTTGAGCAACACAACAATAATAATAATAATGTTAATAATAATAATAATAATAACCTGGTAGTAATTACAAAACATACACTGCCTAGCCGGTTGAAGAACAAACCCGTTTTAGTACAATGTAACAAAAAAATCCACCTTCACTGAGGGGATTCGAACCAAATACCCTTAGTGTCCAGCTCTCTAAACTCTCTAACAACCCACCCAACCCTTTTCCTGTCCAGGACGGATGAGCCGACCGAGGCCGGCACCTGCGCCCAGGACAGGCGTGCACTACAACAGCTTGTTCTGAATGTGCACGTACAAAACCCTATGACATGTTATAAGATGACATGGTGAAAAACCGGCCCCAGTGGTGTAGTGGTTACGACATCGGACATAAGGCTGCTAGGTTCTGGATTCGCACCCCGGTACCGGCTCTCACCGAGAGCGAGTTTAATCACTCAAATGGGTAGGTGTAAGGTTAGTTCACCGACTTCTCTCTCACTAACCATCTGTCCTGGACTGTATGTCCAGATATAGCTGCAGACCTGTGTTTTATCAGGACAGCGTGCTTGGACCTTAATTGGATATTTTGCACGAAAATAGGCTACAAATAAAATGGTGAAAAAGGTCAGGCCTGAGTAAATTATGGAATATTGACAAAATTGTTTTGAACTATCAATATTGCGAGAAGAAAAAGCTATCGTAAAACTATTTGTATTGGATTTGGAGATAAGCTGACATATTTTCATGGACGGATATCTTTTCAGGGGACACTTATATTTCTTTAGACTGGACCATTGTCCTTCCTTAGCCTTTCGTCTTCCAGAAAGCGTAACTAATTGAAAAGAACGGTGAACGGTCTCTTGCAACATGTGCATGGTTTTGTAAGTCACTGATGTCAGACGTTTGATATTTCAGTTTCAATAACAAAATGGACCAACAAAAAGAAAAATGGAGTTTCTTTTCACCTTATTCAAAATCAGACCCAAGTATGGATGTTCCAGGTATATGACATTTTTATACCAGTTGATTTGTAGTCTTTTTGTAAAGAATGTTTTAAAATTTAAGTTGATCTGTATCGTCAACGTCCCTAACTGCGTTATGCTTCCAACTTCGTTTAGTTTGTTTTCTCGTGCACGGTTCGCGCAATCAACATCCGATTTCTTGTCGTCTTCTCGTCGTCTTCTCGTCGTTCATTAACAATAAAATTAACAATAAAAAAGTATCTAAATACAAAACTTTACAAACACCTAAAACCATTAATTTTACTAAGTCGTTTTGTTTATTCCTTAAAATTACCGACAATATAATATAGGCCTACTAAATTAGAGTCCACATGACTTGTAGAAATTAACTTAAAATGGAGGAAGACAAAAACATTTGGTGTGTACCACATGACCTCACAAGAATGCCAGACAACTCGGCCCAGAGGACAACTCAGCCCAGACAACTCGGCCCACGTCGAGACAGCTCGGCCCAGTGTTCTGAGACAACCCGGCCCACCGCGAGACAACTCGGTCCAGAGTCCAGAGACAACTCGGCACATGGACAATCTTGTCTATTGTTGAACAATATTGTTGAACAAATGTTTTTTTTTAAATTAAAGTACTCTCACCGAAATAAAAGAATGTGTTTTTTGTTAAATTGATAAATTGCTGATCCATTTATCTTTGAAGATAGTTTCCGCTGTTCCAATAATTTGTTCTGCAGTCGGTGACCTAAACATTTGAGATGATCCCAGAAAAAAACATGCAAAAGTTATTTATCGTTGTAACAACACTCACGGATATAGCCTCCGGATAGTGTTTTAAAAACAAAATCATATTGTCATTTGTATATTTTTTATCTTGAATCATGAGTGCGAAACGATAAACATCAAAACATGAAAGAAAAACAAAATGTTTGATCATCAGCGAAAAAAACTAATTATATATATATTTTACATAATTGAATAAATAATATAAAAAATAAAAGTTATGCACACACAGGTAATAGAAGACGGTCTTAGAAGATGAGGAGCAGCGTGTGGTCTGTGAACACCTGGTCAGTCTTTAACCAGAGTGTGAGTACCAACAACGATGTGGAGGGCTGGCATCACCGACTGAACCACAGTGCCCTTGGAACAGCCTCTCCCTTCTACAAGTTGGTTCCCATGCTCCACACTGAAGCCAGGCTGGTTCCTCTGACATGCCGGTTCGTCTCAGAGACACTATGACATGGCCAACTATCATACTTAACACGCATATAATGTGTCACAGCATGCCCCGTCTATCAGTCTAATAACTCGGCCACGGGGCCGAGTTGTCTGGTCCCCACCTCACAAGTGCCAACTCAACAAGGCCAAATCACTTAATTTAAAGATTTTTGAGGAATCCTGGTCATTTTGCCCTGAAACGATTTCGAACCTTGCGTTGTTTCGTCCTTAGTCCCGTTCACCCAGGGTTGGTTCGTCCTAAATCATATTCGTACTGAGTCGTTTCATCCTAAAAGTGAGTCGATTATGTGTGTGTTGTGAGTGCATTGTAATATAGGCATATATATATATATATATATATATATATATATATATATATATATATATATATATACCATCAACGTCCCAAACTGCGTTCACCTAACGACAAAAACATGAATACAATATTTACGGAAATAATATTCTACATTTGCCAGCTACGATACCTGAAACGGAAGGACTTTCCTTTGGCACTGTCACTAACCCTAACCCTAAGTATTAATGATAAGTATTAAAATTTTATAATGTTCTTTATACATGACAGTGCCAAAGGAAAGTCCTACCCCTGAAACAAAATAGATTGCAATCGATTAACGTAAAAAAATCAACAATGTGAATATAAAACAAATTCATTCTAGTAAACAAAAGTGAAACACCTTCCGGTAAACAGGAAAGAGTGTGACGTTTCTAACTGCGTTCAGGCCCATGCGTTTGCAAAAAGTATCGTAACACTCATGTGTGGTTCATCATTTTTCATTTTTAAGGCCACTACATGAAAAAATATATGTTTCTTAAATATGCACAGTTGACGAACACTTAGTTTAATATTTTTTTAAAAGGAAAAATTCAATTTGTCAAGCGTTCTGGTCCGGTCCGCGTTTTATCAACACACATCGCTAAAACTTGATGTCGATACTGATAGGCATTACGTTTATACTACAGGGGACAATATTTCAAAATCTTAGGTAACCGGAAGTCAGTTCACGTGAGTTTTACTTAGGTAACCGATTGTTTGGTTATGTGAATATAGTTCTCGTAACCGATGAGTTAGGCCTACCTAATCCTAAAACACTTGAACTACGGTTCTGTGATACATTGGTTGTTCGAATGTATTTAAAAACAAACTGATTTTCTCTTTCATTACTGATATATGGTACTTTAAATTTTAGAATGTAATAGTTCACCATGTAACCGATTGGCAGTTCTCGTCATTTCAAAGTTGCATAACCGACACGCAAACAGAACAACAGTTCTCGTGAAATATTGTACCCTTTTTTAAATGAATTAATTCATAATTAACACAATTTATACACTCAAAATTATTTACAATTATTATGAATGGATTATGAATACTATTCACTAAAACAGAGGCACAAAAATGTAGCATACCTTTTGCAGATCGAATGTAATAATTGAAAACAAATTCTAACAACAGGGGTCTTAAAAATCATGAAAATTAAATGCTTTGGCCTTGTTGATCTGGCACGTGTGAGGTCATGTGACATGCACCGAATGTTAATTCATCTTTTTCCATTTTAAGTCAATTTCTACAAGTCATGTGGACCCGATATCAGTAATTTTAAGGAGTAAACAAAAACAACTTAGTAAAATTAATGGTTTTACTTTTAGAGGTTTGTAAAGTTTTGTATAAATTTTAGATACTGTAAATCATGAAATTAGTGCGAGCAAGTAATTAATGCGAAAAATGCGGCGAACACATCGACGCAATAATAACGTGACGCATTTTGTTTAGTCTCATTCCCAATACAAAAAAAATGCAGGATTTTACTATAATACTTCTAAATAAAATAAAACTTTTATAATATAAAGATGAAACAAAATACAAAAACAATTTTTGTTAAATGTCTTTTTGTGAATACTTCAAGAATCTTTCTTTCGTTTCGATGTTGCCATTCTATTTTCACTTTCCTGGAATATCATAGCGGTTATATAATACAGTGATGTTCCAAATGTTTTGTTTTTAAAAAGCTCATTTTTTTTTTACACTTCTGGATTACTGTATACATTTAAACTGTTTTGAACATTTGTAAAATTATAATCAACAAATTTTATTACTAAATATATTCCTTTAAAAATGAAACAGTAGAAAATTATATAACCGCAACCAACAATCCGTGCATATTTCTTCAAACCATTTGGCTCGACTCTATACATGACATTTAAGTTAGACTGGTCGCAAGTTGTCACTTCCTGTGCTGCGCATCAAGTGTATAAAATTAGTTTAAAACATTTGTTAGAATAAAACGTCTGCGTTCGTGTGAAATATTGTGCCCTGTAATAGCGACCCGTTTACCTTTTATTCCTACTGGTGGATTAATTAGAAGCAATCACACACAAAAGTGCGAGGCATACCCTTAACAATAAGGTGTAGTTATACTAATTACACTACTTTAAGTAATTAGGGCTTCCTCGTCGACCCATCATGCGATTAGCTTCAGATTATGTAGTAGCTGTGAAAACAACTACAGTCTTCTTTTAACATGAAAGATGAAGCCCAAACAATATAATAACACAACTGTGTTTTTTATGTGATGTGGACTTTTGCCCGACGCATTAATAAAAAGATGCATTTTTGTTCACTCATGTACGGACGCAATAATATCATGACGTATTAATTACATGATTTACAGTACTTACTTTTCTGAACTTTATTGTTTATGAAAATGTTACTGAACTGTAAAGAAAAACCTCATAAATGAACGACATGCCGATGACAACAAATCGGATGTTGATTGTGCGAACTGTTCACAAGAAAACAAAATGAACGGAATTTGAAGCATAACGCAGTTAGGGACGTTGACGATATATATATATTAGACCTACTACCATTAAAAAAAGATGGAACAAAGAAAGGAATTATTTATTTTTTATTTCACTTGTTTGTTTATATAATAATAAATAAAGCACGGAACAATAATAAGCTTAAAAAATAATCACAGAAATAAATAAATCTCCGTGAATTCTAGTATAAACCATTCCACGTATAGTTGGGTATGCAGGCATGTTACACAATGTTTTTACACAGAAACAGAACTTTCCAGATCCTCTACCTCAGTATAAGCAGTATAGTTTTATTAATTATTATTAAACCATCTAAATTATATACAACATTGATTAAAGCACATTGATTCATAGACTATTGGATGTCAAACATTTCATAATTCTGAAATATAGTCTCAGAGGTAACTCACTACATATTTCCATTTCCAGCAAGATAACTTTTATATACACCATCCCACAGACAGGACAGCACATACCATGACCTTTGATATGCCAGTCATTGGGGACTTTATAGGACTGGATAAAAATGCAATCAGATAATGAATTGATCCCTTGGAGACAAAGCGCTTCCAGTGAGTACTCTAGTATATGAAGCTGGATGATCCCATCCCTCGCTAACAGCTGACCTCTAACCTATCGCGGTGAAAGGTCAAATGAATTTCAAAGAATCTGGTTATCTGTTTACATATTACTGACTATGTTTATTTTTACAGTTACTGCAGGGCCAGCCGGGACCATAATGTCACCCTATCTGAACTTTGACCCTTCATATGTAACACCTGTAAGTAAATACAGTTTTAATTTACTATTTTACCACCATGATTAGATACAATTTTTACAAAATGTTATCAAAGTATGAGTAATACCTGTGGTACATGTACAAATATGCAGGGAACATTTTGAACCAAAATCTTGATTAGCGATATTTCTAGTTAACTGAAAATTGATTAACAACTACTGTTTTATGTCTTAAACCTGCGTAGTGAATCACAACGCAATCCTGATCAAAATGTTCCCCAACATGATAAGTTACAGGTGACTTTGAACAATCTTCTTACTGTTATTCACCAATTTTAACTTGCTTGTCTCATTTATGGAATCTTTTGTAGTACCGATGGAGCAGCCTGCTGCAGGGAGCCATTTTGTTTCTAAATTGCCACACATTACTCAAAAATCTATAGTCCCTACTCTATATCTACTATCCAGTACTCCATGTTGGATTCCAGATCTGCCTCAGACAGTTTATATGTCATGTGCTGGTAATCTAACCAATAATGGTGGTGTGATTTTATGCATTTTAAATGTTTCAAATGTCACTAATGATAGTATTTTTCTACAGATCTTATTGGTTTATTATCATCCTTTTATTTCTGTTGTTTTGTTCTAAGGGAGGCGACTCTGAATTCATCTTTCCTGAAGGTGCTAGTCGACAGAGAGGACGTCTAGAGTTGTCCTTCTCACAAATAGGAGGATCTGTTTTTGCTGGTTTGTTATTTTTGTTTTAGTTTCCATAGATCTCTGTATTTTCCTATTCACTAGTATTATAAAATGTACATGTATGTTCTATTTGTAATTTTAAATATACATGTTAATGTGATTTTCTTTTTTTAAATTTAAAGCAGGGATTGAATTTTGTTATATTTTTGTGAAATGATGTAATGCAAATACTTTTAGATTCTATCTTATAATGTTATGATTCCGACTACAAATCTGGAATTTGTAAAAGCATGGAATCCTGCTAAATTGGCAGCCTGGAAAGTATAATTTGTCATTGATTTGTAATATATTGGTCTTTATGAAAAGTGGCTAACATATAGCTGTGTTAGGATGAACTCTCAACAGTCGTACCATACTTAAATTTTACTTCTCAACTCATTGAATAATTTGTCATTTTATATCATTTTATTTAGTCTTAAACTGGTACAATGTGTCAGATTTATAAAATATGCATGTGTAAGCAATCTTCCAGAATTCAAAGTATTATATGACGTCTGTTTGCCGAAAATTACTTACAAATCTGCTACTGTGGTATTTGCTAACTCAACATTTACATTTGACATTTTTGATAATCAGAGATTGCATGCTGGATAATATTTGTATTTGAGATTTTATTCAGGTGTGTTTCAATGTATGATGCATTCTTAATTGTTGTGTATTTCAAGAGCCATTATTCATGTTGTTATCCACTTTATTGTGTAGGTGCAGCGGTTGGTGGTTTGAATGGACTGTATGCGGGACTGAGAGAAACGCAAGCGGCTCAGCTAACTGGAGCTGTCAGGAGAACACAGTATGTAGACATGCTGCCTTCAGCAGGCATCGAAAATACACATTCAGGGCCGAAATTACAAAATCTGTTTATGTCTTAAAGTTACACTTATGTAACTACATACATTTACAATACTTAAACACCTGTTTGTGTCTTACACACATGTAACTACATACATTTACAATACTTAAACACCTGTTTGTGTCTTACACACATGTAACTACATACATTTACAATGCTTAAACACCTGTTTGTCTTACATGCCTGTATCTACATACATTTACAATGCTTTATGTCATACACACATGTAACTACATACATTTACAATACTTAAACACCTGTTTGTGTCTTACACACATGTAACTACATACATTTACAATGCTTAAACACCTGTTTGTCTTACATGCCTGTAACTACATACATTTACAATGCTTTATGTCATACACACATGTAACTACATACATTTACAATACTTAAACACCTGTTTGTGTCTTACACACATGTAACTACATACATTTACAATGCTTAAACACCTGTTTATGTCATACACACATGTAACTACATACATTTACAATGCTTAAAATACCTGTTTATGTCATACACACATGTAACTACATACATTTACAATGCTTAAACACCTGTTTATGTCATACACACATGTAACTACATACATTTACAATGCTTAAACACCTGTTTATGTCATACACACATGTAACTACATACATTTACAATGCTTAAACACCTGCATGGCTGTTAACTGTCCGTCGTAAGACGGATTTCCGTCGGAGAAATTGTGGAAATTATTTTTTCAGTTTTTTTTTTTTTTTAATGAGGCCGTTTTCGGTTTCCGTAATGTCAACCCGATCACTTCGGACGTTTTCTTTGCCCCATTGACCCCCCTTTAGGTACCTATCGGATGGGTATAATTTACCATACATTTTGGGGCCGATGAACGGCCTAACATAAATTCCCAATCCAATATCAAACCTTTTCCCAATTACGACCCAACAGTTTCCCAATAAAGATTCCCAAAGTTGCTCTTATCGCGGATACTTGAACTCGTAATTTTTTTAAAAAATGTAGCTAATTGTATATTTTGAAAAAAGAACTGACATCGAACAAGTTTCATTTTGGTTTTCCGATCGATTACGAACATGTGACGAACAAGACTGATCTGGATATGCAGATTAGTTTTATCCTGTTTTGATACAGTCTGTTTTGTCGTAGTTTTTAGTAATAATGCCTACATTGTCTGATATAATACAGTTTTGGTAGAAGAATACAACTTTTTGTTTTAATTCATCCATTTGCGTTAACACATATTTGGGATCTATCGCAACACGTCCAATCCGCTAGTCCGAACGGACGTAGAAAGTAAAGTATTGACTTAATGTGCACCTGCAGGCTGCACTATCATTTGCTGTGCTATTTTAAGCAGACGATCTTATTTTGTAAAACGGTGTGTACATATGTTTCGTACTTTTTTTTCAAATACTGTTTTTTTTGTTTTTGTTTTTTTTAAATGATTTTTGGTATGGTTTTTGTAATTAAAAAAACTTTACTACAGTAGTTGTAAATTAAGTGAAAAAACCCACCTTTAATTTAAATGTGCTACTCACTCCCTTTGAAGTAATGGCCGTACCCGATGTCACATCATATGATGAACAGCACGTGCGAGTTTGAACACTGTTACAATGTAATAGTTCTGCTGGGAGATTATTAGATTGTGTATTATAGATATTGAAACTTAATAAAGTTGATTCGGTCAAATATAACATTTACCGACCAGCGGTATGTTACTTCTTTATTATTTACGATTGAATAATGGGATCATTCGAGAACTACGCAACGTGCTCTAAGGAGTGTGGGAATTATGGGATGTGACAAAACATAATGGGGTGGGGGGGGGGGGGGGAGGTGGTGTTGTGGTGGTGGTTATTGTGCAACGTAATGTTAATTCATAAAGTAAAATGCAACCAGTCATTGCCATTTTATTTTAACATATATGTATTACTAAAGACCCCAAAGTAAAATATGACACAGTCACAAAACGTTACAAGGGGAGAGGGGTATTGAAACTGCAAGATTTTGCGTTACATATTGTTAAATGACACAAAGATCAACAAAGGACTATTCAACATTAGCGTAATGCAGTATCAGACATTGGCTTTTACCTCAATTTTTAATGACCCCCTCGCCCTCCCATAATGAATTTGCAATAACACAAGGGCCACCCGATGTAAATGTATTTGAATATTTGATTTGCCGTCCATCAGCTAGCGGTCAAGCCTAAATAAATAATATCAGGTAATAATGCAAACTTTAAAAAAATGCCCGGACTACAAAATCCTGCTATTTCCATTAATATAGGTTCACTGCAGGACCCATCAAATTAATGTTTTTGTCCAATAAAATAAATAACAGGGTGTGGGATGGGAGAAATACATGTTTAAAGTGGACTACAATTGTCATATAAAACATTACCATTTTGAATGCCCTGTACCTTTTTTTGTCTTACACACATGTAACTACATACATTTACAATGCTTAAACACCTGTTTATGTCTTACACGCGTGTAACTACATGCATTTACAATGCTTAAACACCTGTTTATGTCTTGCACACATGTAACTACATACATTTACAATGCTTAAACACCTGTTTATGTCTTACACGCGTGTAACTACATACATTTACAATGCTTAAACACCTGAGTATAGAATAAACTAGGGTGCGTAAATTCGGTCCACACTGTTTGATAAACAGCGTACAATTTTAATGTTATCACAAAATACGGACAGCTCTGACAACCGGTGGGTTATGATACATTTGTCAAATTACAATTCCATTTTTAAACCAAAATTCATTACAATATAATTAAATTTCTGTTACATTCATTACAATATAATTAAATTTCTGTTACATTCATTACAATATAATTAAATTTCTTTTACATTCATTACAATGTAATGTCGTCCCATTGGTCCAGACGTAGCAACGGGAGTTTGTTCATTTTTCGATAAACGTAAAAATTACATCGTCAGGGAACGTCATATCTTATGACATTATTTTATATGGGCAAGTTGTCTTATTGAGCGTTATTGTTTATGGCTAAAACATAATTCAAAATAAAGTATGACGTTTTAGTGTTATTATTAGCCTGTAAATAAAGTATGACGTTTTAGTGTTATTATTAGCCTGTAAATAAAGTATGACGTTTTAGTGTTATTATTAGCCTGTAAATAAAGTATGACGTTTTAGTGTTATTATTAGCCTGTAAATAAAGTATGACGTTTTAGTGTTATTATTAGCCTGTAAATAAAGTATGACGTTTTAGTGTTATTATTAGCCTGTAAATAAAATATGACGTTTTATTGTTACTATTAGCCTGTAAATAAAGTATGACGTTTTAGTGTTATTCACAGTTTGCGGATGATATTTTTTGTTCATACCCAGATGAATGTAAAAGAAATAACAGTGTTTTTGTGTTAAAGGAAGGGACAATTAAGGCATTTGGCCTGGTATGCATATTTAACGATATATAACGCACATTATTGCTTAATATCAATACGTATAATCGTATAGTTAATTAATAAAACGGTTAAATGTGACGGCTATTATATATAACGGGCGCAGCCATTTTGTACCATCTCAGTGAGTATGCCCTCTGGCGAGTTGGTGGTTACGTAATACTTAACGCGTAACATCAGGAATGAGCCTTAGAACTAGAGAAACGCAATCTACCTGGTTTTTGCGGGATGATAAATAGTCATACATTACAATGTTCTGTAATAATACACATCCCAGTAAGCCAGCAATAAGTATATCCAGCACTATATATATTATTTTTCAATACAAAATAAAATACCATTGTCAAAGTGGCTACACAACAAGTAGAAATAATTAACAATGTTTTGTCCATGCATTAACCTATGTACTGAAATGATACACGGAGTGTTTTCTTAGTTAATTGGTCTATGCTGTTAGTTGCTTCTACTTGTGATTCCTGATTGGCAGGATTGTATTTGATTGGTAACCAGACGAGCCAATTAATTGACGCCGTCTAGACACAAAAATACATACCGGTATTGTGGAATATTACCTGTCACCCCTAAAATGGTAATGGACATGGTTTATTACTGTAAATAGTTCTGTAAAACTATTGATTAAGTAGACTTTTCCATCTAAAACCACAGAACTGACCAATTACGTAGTCCCAAAGAAAAGAAAATTATCACTTGGGTATCATGGGTTGTCGTTTTTGCTCCAACGTAGCATATCAATAGGCCTAATAGGGTACATTTTTCCTTTGGATTATTTAACAGAGAAAAATACTATAACCCCATTTTGTTCCGTTAATGCATCTTGAAATATGTTTAGTTAAATAGTTTATTATATTATTACGTCATTTATGCTGTTTTACAAGTCAGGTTGATCAAAGGGAACCGCCTTGTTGAAAATTACTGCTTTTGTTTACACTGTACGTACAGGTGATGGTCAGGAGCTGACGTCACTTCGCCCCAAGCTATCCCATCGGGACGTCACAAAAACGAAACAAAATGGCTGCCCCCAGTTAGCAGGAATAATCATGTTTTTTTATTAACTCTAAAATTACGCATTTTTCATTTGCTAAAGTGTCAGTATGTGTTGGTGGTCCGGGTATCCATCTTTCCAACACATAAGGCTCTTATTTGAGTTGACCCTACCTTTAAGTAGTTTCTCGCAAATTGTAAGTCCAAGATCATTGAAACCAGGTGATCCAGGTAGTTATGTCAGAGATAGTCATCTCGGTGCGTGCACAGTTTTCTCTTTTTCTTTTCTTTCATAATTTCATCATGTCTTTATTTCTGTGTGATTATGGCTTCATCATACCTTCTTTTAAATAGGAGGGTGGTCTATGGCTCACTGAATTGTGGGCCCATTGGGCTATTTATCCTTCCAGCCAGTGCCCAGACTGATGTATCAAAGACAATGGTATATGCTACTCTGTCTGTAGGATGGTGCATGTAAAAGTTCCTTTGCTGATGGAAAAATGTAGCAGATTTTTAATCTAAGACTATATGTCAAAATATCAAATGTTTGGCTTCCAATAGTTGATGATTTATAAATCAGAGTGCTCTAGTGGTGTCATTAAACAAAAAGCCCCTTTTTTCATGTAAATAGGATCCATGTATGTTCTTTATACACATAACAGCTTGAGTGTATACATGTATCTCTAGATGAAAATGGAGGCTGTATTGAATATATTTTGTTTACTTGCAGAATGTTGAATTTCATAACCAAGCGGGGAGCGTCGTCTGCGCAAACACTCGGAGTTGTGGGTACGTTGGATTCCTGTTCATCATGTATATTTGTTCTTATTTTATATTTATTTCTATCTTCATTTTACATTGTATTTCTTAAAAACGCACGCGCGTCTGAGAAAAAAACGTTGAGCAGAAAAGGTCTAATCTATTTTTAGAGGGGATCTTCCCGTTTCAATGTCACATCTCAATACAAAACGTTACAAACCCTTAAAACCAATAATTTTGCTACGTCTTACGATATCTTATATCGTGATGTATTATACTTCAGCTCTGACGTACAGTATATTTAGCCTTTTGGTTCACTGTGACTAGTATATATTATATCGTGATGTATTATACTTCAGCTCTGACGTACAGTATATTTAGCCTTTTGGTTCACTGTGACTAGTATATATTATATCGTGATGTATTATACTTCAGCTCTGACGTACAGTATATTTAGCCTTTTGGTTCACTGTGACTAGTATATATTATATCGTGATGTATTATACTTCAGCTCTGACGTACAGTATATTTAGCCTTTTGGTTCACTGTGACTAGTATATATTATATCGTGATGTATTATACTTCAGCTCTGACGTACAGTATATTTAGCCTTTTGGTTCACTGTGACTAGTATATATTATATCGTGATGTATTATACTTCAGCTCTGACGTACAGTATATTTAGCCTTTTGGTTCACTGTGACTAGTATATATTATATCGTGATGTATTATACTTCAGCTCTGACGTACAGTATATTTAGCCTTTTGGTTCACTGTGACTAGTATATATTATATCGTGATGTATTATACTTCAGCTCTGACGTACAGTATATTTAGCTTTTTGGTTCACTGTGACTAGTATATATTATATCGTGATGTATTATACTTCAGCTCTGACGTACAGTATATTTAGCCTTTTGGTTCACTGTGACTAGTATATATTATATCGTGATGTATTATACTTCAGCTCTGATGTACAGTATAGTTGGCGTGGTCTTGTGGTGGGGTCACTGTGACTAGTATATATTATATCGTGATGTATTATACTTCAGCTCTGATGTACAGTATAGTTGGCGTGGTCTTGTGGTGGGGTCACTGTGACTAGTATATATTATATCGTGATGTATTATACTTCAGCTCTGATGTACAGTATAGTTGGCGTGGTCTTGTGGTGGGGTCACTGTGACTAGTATATATTATATCGTGATGTATTATACTTCAGCTCTGACGTACAGTATATTTAGCCTTTTGGTTCACTGTGACTAGTATATATTATATCGTGATGTATTATACTTCAGCTCTGACGTACAGTATATTTAGCCTTTTGGTTCACTGTGACTAGTATATATTATATCGTGATGTATTATACTTCAGCTCTGACGTACAGTATATTTAGCCTTTTGGTTCACTGTGACTAGTATATATTATATCGTGATGTATTATACTTCAGCTCTGACGTACAGTATATTTAGCCTTTTGGTTCACTGTGACTAGTATATATTATATCGTGATGTATTATACTTCAGCTCTGACGTACAGTATAGCCTTTTGGTTCACTGTTAGTATATATTATATCGTGATGTATTATACTTCAGCTCTGACGTACAGTATATTTGGTTCACTGTGACTAGTATATATTATATCGTGATGTATTATACTTCAGCTCTGACGTACAGTATATTTAGCCTTTTGGTTCACTGTGACTAGTATATATTATATCGTGATGTATTATACTTCAGCTCTGACGTACAGTATATTTAGCCTTTTGGTTCACTGTGACTAGTATATATTATATCGTGATGTATTATACTTCAGCTCTGACGTACAGTATATTTAGCCTTTTGGTTCACTGTGACTAGTATATATTATATCGTGATGTATTATACTTCAGCTCTGACGTACAGTATATTTAGCCTTTTGGTTCACTGTGACTAGTATATATTATATCGTGATGTATTATACTTCAGCTCTGACGTACAGTATATTTAGCCTTTTGGTTCACTGTGACTAGTATATATTATATCGTGATGTATTATACTTCAGCTCTGACGTACAGTATATTTAGCCTTTTGGTTCACTGTGACTAGTATATATTATATCGTGATGTATTATACTTCAGCTCTGACGTACAGTATATTTAGCCTTTTGGTTCACTGTGACTAGTATATATTATATCGTGATGTATTATACTTCAGCTCTGACGTACAGTATATTTAGCCTTTTGGTTCACTGTGACTAGTATATATTATATCGTGATGTATTATACTTCAGCTCTGACGTACAGTATATTTAGCCTTTTGGTTCACTGTGACTAGTATATATTATATCGTGATGTATTATACTTCAGCTCTGACGTACAGTATTTAGTTCACTGTGACTAGCGTGATGTATTATACTTCAGCTTGACGTACAGTATATTTAGCCTTTTGGTTCACTGTGACTAGTATATATTATATCGTGATGTATTATACTTCAGCTCTGACTAGTATAGTATATACTTCAGCTGACGTACAGTTATTTTGGTTCACTGTGACTAGTATATATTATATCGTGATGTATTATACTTCAGCTCTGACGTACAGTATAGTTGGCGTGGTCTTGTGGTGGGGTCACTGTGACTAGTATATATTATATCGTGATGTATTATACTTCAGCTCTGACGTACAGTATATTTGGCGTGGTCTTTTGGTTCACTGTGACTAGTATATATTATATCGTGATGTATTATACTTCAGCTCTGACGTACAGTATATTTAGCCTTTTGGTTCACTGTGACTAGTATATATTATATCGTGATGTATTATACTTCAGCTCTGACGTACAGTATATTTAGCCTTTTGGTTCACTGTGACTAGTATATATTATATCGTGATGTATTATACTTCAGCTCTGACGTACAGTATATTTAGCCTTTTGGTTCACTGTGACTAGTATATATTATATCGTGATGTATTATACTTCAGCTCTGACGTACAGTATATTTAGCCTTTTGGTTCACTGTGACTAGTATATATTATATCGTGATGTATTATACTTCAGCTCGTGAGCCTTTTGGTACAGTATATATTTATCGTGATGTATTATACTTCAGCTCTGACGTACAGTATATTTAGCCTTTTGGTTCACTGTGACTAGTATATATTATATCGTGATGTATTATACTTCAGCTCTGACGTACAGTATAGCCTTTTTTCAGTATATATTATATCGTGATGTATTATACTTTGACGTACAGTATATTTAGGTTCACTGTGACTAGTATATATTATATCGTGATGTATTATACTTCAGCTCTGACGTACAGTATATTTAGCCTTTTGGTTCACTGTGACTAGTATATATTATATCGTGATGTATTATACTTCAGCTCTGACGTACAGTATATTTAGCCTTTTGGTTCACTGTGACTAGTATATATTATATCGTGATGTATTATACTTCAGCTCTGACGTACAGTATATTTAGCCTTTTGGTTCACTGTGACTAGTATATATTATATCGTGATGTATTATACTTCAGCTCTGACGTACAGTATATTTAGCCTTTTGGTTCACTGTGACTAGTATATATTATATCGTGATGTATTATACTTCAGCTCTGACGTACAGTATATTTAGCCTTTTGGTTCACTGTGACTAGTATATATTATATCGTGATGTATTATACTTCAGCTCTGACGTACAGTATATTTAGCCTTTTGGTTCACTGTGACTAGTATATATTATATCGTGATGTATTATACTTCAGCTCTGACGTACAGTATATTTAGCCTTTTGGTTCACTGTGACTAGTAGTAGTATATATTATATCGTGATGTATTATACTTCAGCTCTGACGTACAGTATATTTAGCCTTTTGGTTCACTGTGACTAGTATATATTATATCGTGATGTATTATACTTCAGCTCTGATGTACAGTATAGTTGGCGTGGTCTTGTGGTGGGGTCACTGTGACTAGTATATATTATATCGTGATGTATTATACTTCAGCTCTGATGTACAGTATAGTTGGCGTGGTCTTGTGTATATTTGGGGTCACTGTGACTAGTATATATTATATCGTGATGTATTATACTTCAGCTCTGACGTACAGTATATTTAGCCTTTTGGTTCACTGTGACTAGTATATATTATATCGTGATGTATTATACTTCAGCTCTGACGTACAGTATATTTAGCCTTTTGGTTCACTGTGACTAGTATATATTATATCGTGATGTATTATACTTCAGCTCTGACGTACAGTATATTTAGCCTTTTGGTTCACTGTGACTAGTATATATTATATCGTGATGTATTATACTTCAGCTCTGACGTACAGTATATTTAGCCTTTTGGTTCACTGTGACTAGTATATATTATATCGTGATGTATTATACTTCAGCTCTGACGTACAGTATATTTAGCCTTTTGGTTCACTGTGACTAGTATATATTATATCGTGATGTATTATACTTCAGCTCTGACGTACAGTATATTTAGCCTTTTGGTTCACTGTGACTAGTATATATTATATCGTGATGTATTATACTTCAGCTCTGACGTACAGTATAGTTGGCGTGGTCTTGTGGTGGGGTCACTGTGACTAGTATATATTATATCGTGATGTATTATACTTCAGCTCTGACGTACAGTATAGTTGGCGTGGTCTTGTGGTGGGGTCACTGTGACTAGTATATATTATATCGTGATGTATTATACTTCAGCTCTGACGTACAGTATATTTAGCCTTTTGGTTCACTGTGACTAGTATATATTATATCGTGATGTATTATACTTCAGCTCTGATGTACAGTATAGTTGGCGTGGTCTTGTGGTGGGGTCACTGTGACTAGTATATATTATATCGTGATGTATTATACTTCAGCTCTGACGTACAGTATATTTAGCCTTTTGGTTCACTGTGACTAGTATATATTATATCGTGATGTATTATACTTCAGCTCTGACGTACAGTATATTTAGCCTTTTGGTTCACTGTGACTAGTATATATTATATCGTGATGTATTATACTTCAGCTCTGACGTACAGTATATTTAGCCTTTTGGTTCACTGTGACTAGTATATATTATATCGTGATGTATTATACTTTGACGTACAGTATATTTGCCTTTTGGTTCACTGTGACTAGTATATATTATATCGTGATGTATTATACTTCAGCTCTGACGTACAGTATATTTAGCCTTTTGGTTCACTGTGACTAGTATATATTATATCGTGATGTATTATACTTCAGCTCTGACGTACAGTATAGTTGGCGTGGTCTTGTGGTGGGGTCACTGTGACTAGTATATATTATATCGTGATGTATTATACTTCAGCTCTGACGTACAGTATATTTAGCCTTTTGGTTCACTGTGACTAGTATATATTATATCGTGATGTATTATACTTCAGCTCTGACGTACAGTATAGTTTAGTCTTGTTTTGGTTCACTGTGACTAGTATATATTATATCGTGATGTATTATACTTCAGCTCTGACGTACAGTATATTTAGCCTTTTGGTTCACTGTGACTAGTATATATTATATCGTGATGTATTATACTTCAGCTCTGACGTACAGTATATTTAGCCTTTTGGTTCACTGTGACTAGTATATATTATATCGTGATGTATTATACTTCAGCTCTGACGTACAGTATATTTAGCCTTTTGGTTCACTGTGACTAGTATATATTATATCGTGATGTATTATACTTCAGCTCTGACGTACAGTATATTTAGCCTTTTGGTTCACTGTGACTAGTATATATTATATCGTGATGTATTATACTTCAGCTCTGACGTACAGTATATTTAGGTGGTTCACTGTGACTAGTATATATTATATCGTGATGTATTATACTTCAGCTCTGACGTACAGTATATTTAGCCTTTTGGTTCACTGTGACTAGTATATATTATATCGTGATGTATTATACTTTCTGGTTCACTGTGACTAGTATATATTATATCGTGATGTATTATACTTCAGCTCTGACGTACAGTATAGTTTGTGGTCTTGTGGTGGGGTCACTGTGACTAGTATATATTATATCGTGATGTATTATACTTCAGCTCTGATGTACAGTATAGTTGGCGTGGTCTTGCTCTGGTACAGTATATTTAGGGTCACTGTGACTAGTATATATTATATCGTGATGTATTATACTTCAGCTCTGATGTACAGTATAGTTGGTGTGGTCTTGTGGTGGGGTCACTGTGACTAGTATATATTATATCGTGATCTATTATACTTCAGCTCTGATGTACAGTATAGTTGGCGTGGTCTTGTGGTGGGGTCACTGTGACTAGTATATATTATATCGTGATCTATTATACTTCAGCTCTGATGTACAGTATAGTTGGCGTGGTCTTGTGGTGGGGTCACTGTGACTAGTATATATTATATCGTGATCTATTATACTTCAGCTCTGATGTACAGTATAGTTGGCGTGGTCTTGTGGTGGGGTCACTGTGACTAGTATATATTATATCGTGATGTATTATACTTCAGCTCTGACGTACAGTATATTTAGCCTTTTGGTTCACTGTGACTAGTATATATTATATCGTGATGTATTATACTTCAGCTCTGACGTACAGTATATTTAGCCTTTTGGTTCACTGTGACTAGTATATATTATATCGTGATGTATTATACTTCAGCTCTGACGTACAGTATATTTAGCCTTTTGGTTCACTGTGACTAGTATATATTATATCGTGATGTATTATACTTCAGCTCTGACGTACAGTATATTTAGCCTTTTGGTTCACTGTGACTAGTATATATTATATCGTGATGTATTATACTTCAGCTCTGACGTACAGTATATTTAGCCTTTTGGTTCACTGTGACTAGTATATATTATATCGTGATGTATTATACTTCAGCTCTGATGTACAGTATAGTTGGCGTGGTCTTGTGGTGGGGTCACTGTGACTAGTATATATTATATCGTGATGTATTATACTTCAGCTCTGACGTACAGTATATTTAGCCTTTTGGTTCACTGTGACTAGTATATATTATATCGTGATGTATTATACTTCAGCTCTGACGTACAGTATATTTAGCCTTTTGGTTCACTGTGACTAGTATATATTATATCGTGATGTATTATACTTCAGCTCTGATGTACAGTATAGTTGGCGTGGTCTTGTGGTGGGGTCACTGTGACTAGTATATATTATATCGTGATGTATTATACTTCAGCTCTGACGTACAGTATAGTTTGGTCTTTGGTGGGTCACTGTGACTAGTATATATTATATCGTGATCTATTATACTTCAGCTCTGATGTACAGTATATTTGGCGTGGTCTTGTGGTGGCCTTTTGGTTCACTGTGACTAGTATATATTATATCGTGATGTATTATACTTCAGCTCTGATGTACAGTATAGTTGGCGTGGTCTTTTGGTGGGGTCACTGTGACTAGTATATATTATATCGTGATGTATTATACTTCAGCTCTGACGTACAGTATATTTGGTCTTGTGGTGGTTCACTGTGACTAGTATATATTATATCGTGATGTATTATACTTCAGCTCTGATGTACAGTATAGTTGGCGTGGTCTTTTGGTGGGGTCACTGTGACTAGTATATATTATATCGTGATGTATTATACTTCAGCTCTGATGTACAGTATAGTTGGCGTGGTCTTTGGTGGGGTCACTGTGACTAGTATATATTATATCGTGATGTATTATACTTCAGCTCTGATGTACAGTATATTTGGCGTGGTCTTGTGGTGGGGTCACTGTGACTAGTATATATTATATCGTGATGTATTATACTTCAGCTCTGATGTACAGTATAGTTGGCGTGGTCTTGTGGTGGGGTCACTGTGACTAGTATATATTATATCGTGATGTATTATACTTCAGCTCTGATGTACAGTATATTTGGCGTGGTCTTGTGGTGGGGTCACTGTGACTAGTATATATTATATCGTGATGTATTATACTTCAGCTCTGATGTACAGTATATTGGCGTGGTCTTGTGGTGGGGTTCACTGTGACTAGTATATATTATATCGTGATGTATTATACTTCAGCTCTGATGTACAGTATATTTAGCCTTTTGGTTCACTGTGACTAGTATATATTATATCGTGATGTATTATACTTCAGCTCTGATGTACAGTATAGTTGGCGTTGTCTTGTGGTGGGGTCACTGTGACTAGTATATATTATATCGTGATCTATTATACTTCAGCTCTGATGTACAGTATATTTGGCCTTTTGGGTCACTGTGACTAGTATATATTATATCGTGATCTATTATACTTCAGCTCTGATGTACAGTATATTTGGCGTGGTCTTGTGGTGGGGGCGAGGTGTAGAAGATGAACTCAACACTGTTGTTGCTGGTACAGCCACAGGTCTTCTCTACAAGTGTTCAGGTAAACAAACAAACCTGAAGACAGTCCATTAGTTGGGTATATCCTTATATTCCACCCAACAACTATAGTCCTTTCCACGGGGAATGCCTTTTTAATTACTATTGATTATTTATTTCCGAGCCGATTGTTTTCTAAATTGCACACAAAAATAGTATTAGTTTATTTATTTCCAAAACACTAACTTTTCTTCTTATGTCAAACTGGGCGGGGCGTAACCCAGTGGTAAAACGTTCACTTGATGCACGGTCGGTCTGGGATTGATCCTTGTCGGTGGGCCCTTTGGGCTATTTCTCGCTCCAGCCAGTGTTCCACGACTGGTATATTAACAGCCGTGGTATCTGTTATCCTGTCTGTGGGATGGTGCATATAAAAGATCCCTTGCTGCTAATCGAAAAAGGGTAGCCCATGAAGTAGTGACGGGGTTTCCTCTGTCAATATCTGTGTGTTCCTTAACCATATGTCTGACGCCATATAACCATAAATAAAATGTGTTGAGTGCCTCGTTAAATAAAACATTTCCTTCCTCATGTCAAACCAAACATTTTTGTAGGAGGATGGGATGGACTATAGTTGCGTGGTTTTGGGGTGGGGGTTTTAAAGTTATATTTTAGTGTTAACATTTATCAGTTATAGTACTTATACAATTATGATTGTTTAAGATCAGTTATTGTGACTGCATATACAAAAAGTGTTGGCCTTCAATTTGGCAGTGTTAACATTTATTTCTTTTTGCTGTATTTTATATTTTTGATACAGATCAATGCAAATACATGTATCACATACTGTACTCACGGTGCGCACAATCTTGAGAAGTCCTTGAATATTGAAGGGGGGTCCTTGAAAGTCCTGGAAAATGACATTGGGCCTTGAAAAGTACTTGATTTTACATGAAACCTAATAGAGTGTTTATTAAAATGAATTAAATCGTAACTGGAATGAATTTTGGTAGAAATTCCGGATTACAAAATACAGATTGATCGTTTCGTCACAGTTCGTGAAATCCAAATTTATCCATTTATTCCTGTTCGTTTCCACAAATGTGCAAAAAGGATGCGCAGCAGCAGCCATGTGTACAGCTATAATCGGCCATGTTACTGTTTTGTGAAATAGGTCAGGCACGGTTACGGGTCACTACCGAATATGCCACCTGACAACTGTGTTTATAACAGACAGTGGGAGGAGGCATGCTTATGGTACGTGAAGTTAAAGGTGATGTTCACAAAGTGTATTGTGTGTGGTGCAAGAAACAAATTGATGATTTAATCACAGCTAAAGAAAAGTCCCTTAAACACTGTTCAGAGTTCGACAAATCCGCTAGCCCGACGCCCGTGGCTAGTGATTTTTAAGTTCGGGCTAGTGAGAAACGCAAAACCACTAGCCCGCAGGGCTAGTGGTTTCTACCCCCCTCCTTATCGCGTTTTTTTTCTTCTTTTCTTTTCTTTTTCTCTCGAGTGAAATTTCGTTTAATAAATTTGATTGTGATGTTTGTCATCGAATAATATCAACAACGCAATCAGTATATAATAATAATCCACTTGAACTAGGTCTGCAAACTGCAGTAACATGCTATCTCTACATCGCCACAGTTACAGCATGCATTGTTTACTTTTCCCTTTCAAGTTTCTGGCACAGGAAATAAGTCTAATGACATGCGTGTTTTGATTGGTTCGACACGTCACGTGGTAGTTAATCTCGCACATATGTTTTAGGCTGAGAACTTGGAAATCACCAATCGCGACGACAGGTTAATCTCAATCAAGTAAACCCCAGTCATGCTTTGAATTTCAGTATTTGTTTTATTTACCTATTGTTTTCTAATTTAACACTTCGCTGACATGTGTTTATCGGCAATCAGGAAAATAATTTACTTTAATGGTAACCGCACATGCAATGACTCGGCTTGGCCTATTACGTGTAGCGGTCTGGATAATGCGTCACAGCTGCCGATACAAGATGATACCTTTTTTGTTCATCAATTAACAACGGATTAGATGTCACCGTTATATTCTTTTGATATCGGTCTGACACGGGGATAATGCCCTGTATTTAAGCAATTGACATCACCGTTCCTGACGACATAAATAATAGGGCCCTAAATGTATAACCCAAATCGAATACACTGAACCATCTATTACCGTGTGTCACAATGTCGTACCCTCATTTAAATTTAATTATTTTGATAGTGGCTATAAATATCAACCATCAGTTTGCTCAATTATTTTTCCCCGGTTGGGAGGGCAAAAGCAAAAACGGAACAATGACGATGGATCACACTTGACAAAAAACCAAACGTACAACACGACAAAAACCTGAAAGTTACAACATGATATAACTATAAGTGTTTGTTTTATTTTACTGTTATACTCGGAAATGTGTAATGTTACAAAAATTATATAAAAATCCAGTTATAATTGATCAGGAATTTGGGCTAGTGCTTTATCTTGGTGGGCTAGTGGTTTTCACAAAGCCACTAGCCCTGTGGCTAGTCACTTTTCAAAATATTTGTCATACTCTGCACTGTTATAGGTAATAAAAGCATTTACAAGTTGTTATTTTCACTGTGATGAGTCCTTGAAAACTGGGAAATGGACCTGGAAAAGTCCTTGTATATATTTTTTTTAATCCTGTACATACTATGTGTACTGACATGTTAAACGCTATTGTTAATTTCTATTTATTTATTTATTTGTTCTTTTTTGTGTTAATGGATTGTTTTTTCTCTTTGATCAACAGGTGGTTGGAAGCGATGTCTGCGAGGAGGGGGGATCGGCTTCGGACTGGCAACTGCATACATTCTTTTCACGAGCAAAGACCGAATAAAGAGCATGTTGGGTCGCGATTAAAGTGGACATGTTCATTTGTGTGGTTGAGTCTGACTAAGAGAGAGTGTGTTCGGTTTGGAAGAATGTGTGAATATGGATGTACTGTGTAGTGTTGTGTTCAGTTTTTTATTTACAGTCTACAACAGATAAAACATTGCAACAGAAGAGTTCTACATTAACTGTATTCTAAAATGTGTCCGATAGCTTGGTCTTCTGCATTAAATGATTTAAAACAGAAATATTTTAGCCAACACAGAGTTATGTGTAACCCAACCTACTAATTTAGCAATTTTTCTTTTTATTATTATTATATAATTTCTTTTTTCTCTTTTTAAATAAGTTTTAAAAAGATTTTGCACACAGGCTTGCCCAATAAGTTGAATAATTATATGAAATTATTGGGATATAGAAAAAGAACACTTATTTAAAATTCATCAAATGTGCTTTATGGAGAAATAAGACGATGAAAAAGTGTATAAAGACTGAGTCCTTGTCTTTCACAATTTTATCCTTTTCAATAGAACAGAAAATCTGTTATTCATCATTCACATCAACTGCTTTTATTTGTATCATTAGCTTTTTGAAAGTGCATTGTAATATGTTCCTCAACTGTCGGATATTAATACTATTAAATTTTAACGTGTTTATGAACCCTAGTTTCAACTCATGGAAATGAACACTGAGGTTTAGTTAAAATAGCAATATAGTCTTATGGTAGTGATTGCAACATGTTCATCAACTGTCGGATATTGATACTATTAAATTTTAACGTGTTTATGAACTATCTTCTATATAACTGTCGGATATTAATACTATTAAATTTTAACGTGTTTCTATCTTCTATATAAAATACCATTATTTTAAAGGGACAGACCCTAGTTTCAACCCGTGGAAATGAACACTGAGCTTTAGTTAATCTACAAACCTGTAAAACATTTGGATAAAGTTAGTTAAGTGAAACATGAGTCTGGAGAAATACCCTTTAAAAATAGACTAAAACTGTTACTTCTCAGACGCACGTGAATTTTTTAAAATATGAGAAATGAATTTTGTGATATTAAAAACACCAGAATGACCAAAAACTTCGAATGTATGGAAATTGATAATCTAAACCATAAAATCTAAGTACAGTATGATTTCAGTTATCATATACGGCTATAATAGTAAAACAAATATGCCTTAGTGTTTAAAAACTAGGGTATGTCACTTTATTGAAATAGACAGGGATTTCTGAAAACTGTGTATATAGTAACTGTGCTACAATACTGGTCTAGCAACAGTTACATACAGGATATCAAGTGGCCCTGGATCCATAGTTCAGCCAGTCTTGGATACCATGCTGTGGTAGTAAAAAGAAAGAACCATAATACTGCTACAAATTGTTATGTTTTGAGATCGTAGAAGCAAAATATAAGTATCTTGTTTTTGAACCGATTACTTATTGGAAATAGAATTTTGTAATATATTACTAACTGTTAAATAGACAATAGTATTGTCTTGTTTTTTGTGTTTTAATGTACATGTAAATAAACATTTTCATTTATCATACTTGTTATTTTGTTGTATAATTGATTTAGATGGATGTTAGAGAGCATAAACCTTATTGAATTTATTGAAACCATACAAGATGCTAATATTTCATGCTAAATTTGAGGCTTACGACAGGAGAGTGTTCTGAAAAATTGTTAGAGAAGAAACCCACTACTTTGTTTTCCCATTAGTAGCAAGGGATCTTTTATATGCACCATTCCACAGATAGGATAGTACATACCACATCCTTTGGTATACCATTTGTGTTGCACTGACTGGAAGGAGAAATAATCCAATGGACCAACCGACGAGGATTGATCCCAGACCGACTGCACATCAGGTGAACGCTTTACCTCTGGGCTACATCCCACCCTCATGCTACTGATTAAACCAATAGCTAGCATGCCCATTACGGCAATAGTTGTCTGTAAGCTGCTGAACGTCCAAACTGATCCAAAGTGTTATTTCAGCTGAACGTCCAAACTGATCCAAAGTGTTACTTCAAACGTCCAAACTGATCCAAAGTGTTGTTTCAACCAAACACACTTTTTTATATTATATACTTTATTGCATTCATTATTTTTGTTACATTATTTGACAGATGAGTACAAAACCACATGTATTGATATATATACGGATCAGTACAAAACCGCATTATATTGATATATATGACGGATCAGTACAAAACCGCATTATATTGATATATATGACGGATCAGTACAAAACCGCATTATATTGATATATATGACGGATCAGTACAAAACCACATTATATTGATATATATGACGGATCAGTACAAAACCACATTATATTGATATATATGACGGATCAGTACAAAACCACATTATATTGATATATATGACAGATCAGTACAAAACCACATTATATTGATATATATGACAGATCAGTACAAAACCACTTGCGGATAAAAATACTGTGAACCCACACAACTCTTAATTTAAGGCATGAACAACCAGTTGAGACAATTTTATTGATTGATTTCACCAGTAGCAGCCTATATGTACAAAAGAAAGCTCTGCTTCAAATGAACGTAATAATAAAATGCACCAATCTACCTAGTGCAATATGTAGCAAGTAAATAAATAATTTATATCCCGCTAGCTGGTAAATGTAAATGTCGCTGGAATATGCATAGAAAATATATCTGTGGTTGCTGTTTTTAGGAAGGAAGGAAATGTTTTATTTAACGACACGCTCAACACATTGTATTTACGGTTATATGGTGTCAGACATATGATTAAGGACCACACAGATATTGAGAGAGGAAACCCGCTGTCACCACTTATGGGCTACTCTTTTCGATTAGCAGTAAGGGATCTTTTATATGCACCAACCCATAGGCAGGATAGCACATACCATGGTCTTTGTTGTACCAATTGTGGTGCACTGGCTGGAGCGAGAAATAGTGCAATGGGCCCACTGACGTGGATCGATCCCAAACCGACCGTGCATCAAGCGAGCGCTGTACCACTGGGCTATGCCTCGCCCCCTGCTGTTTTTATATTCAGATTGTAAGCTGGGTTTCAAAAGTGAAAACCTATCCTGTTCACTGAAGAAAATTAAAGGAATATTTGTTTAATGACATAAGGCCCCCATTCCAAAACAATCACCTGACGTGTATAAAATAGTTATGACTTATGGTGATTTTAGTCGTAATAAAATAGTTATTAACTCAAGGTGATCTTACCGCTAAGATCACTTTGTAGAATGGGGTCTTGGACTCGTTTTAAAATCATGGCTTTTTGATAGTGGGTCTATACTGAAAGAAGAAGCCTGCCACATCGGCTACTCCCAACAGCAGCAAGTGATCCTTTATATGCACTGACAGGACAGTGCATACCACAGACTTTGATGTAAAGCAAAGTTTGTTTTGTTTAACAACATCACTAGAGGACATTGATTTATTAATAATCAGCTACTGGATGTCACACATTTGGTAATTCTGACATTCTCAGAGATGGGAAACCTGCTACATTGTTCAATTACTAGCAAGGGATCTTTTATATATGCACCATCCAACAGACAGAACTGCACATACCATGATCTTTGATATACCAGCCGTGGTGCACTGGCTGGAGTGAGAAACAGCCTGATAGGTGGACCGATAGGGCAGTCCATGATGTAGACCTATTCATCCTGTGACTTCCTACCTCGGGTGAGCACTCTACCAGTTAGCTACGTCCCTACCCCCACCCCCCTGTTCACAACGTGATTGTCACATTCAATACAGTTGTCTACAAAGGGTACTGTACATGCAAACAAAATCCTAGATTAATTTAACCTATACATAAAGGTAATTCGCTGCATAAAACTAACTGGTTTAACAATCGAGATACAAACACACTTAAAAGCTCAGTGCACTTGGGCTCTCTTCCTGTCCAAGACAGTGCTCTACAACTGGCAATTCAAAGGACATGGTATGTACTGCCCTGTGGGAAAGTGTATATAAATGACCCTTTTGTAATTGTTTTTATGATGTGAGTAACCAATGTGGCATCAGTTTCCACTGTTTCTCTTAAATTAGCATCAAAATTACCATCTGTTAAAAATAGCCAATGCAAAAAAAAAAAGAGTGCTGAAGTGTTATTGTTTTTTTTTTTAATGCTGGGATAATGTGAAACATTCATCAACACATTTTAATAATTATATATTTGTACAAAGATTGCACAACATACAGGGCCCAATTTCAGAAAACATACAGGGCCCAATTTCAGAAAACATACAGGCTCGAATTTACAAAGCCTGTTTTTCTTTTACAAGTGTGTAGCTACACATAGACGTACACATACAGCACTTAAACACCTGCATTTCAGAAAATAGGCTTAATAAACTTGTCCCTGTATGTCTAGTTTTTGCACATAAACGTAAATTTACGACTACTATACAACACAGATCTTATCAGTACAGCAAATATTGTTTGAAGTACACTTATTTCATTTCTTTTGGTCCTTAAAATGTTTTGTGAAATTGGCTCCAGGACAGTTGTTCACTAAAACAAGTGAACTATTCCTAAGGCTACGTTATGTTCCACATCCAATAACAGTGCATGTTCAACTAATACCGATATTTGCAAGCCGTAAACTGGCCGAGTGATTGGCCAAGCTGAAGAACAAAGACAGCATATCAACTTTCAGAATGAAAGAGAAGACAGATTGACTAGAGATGGAACTTGGTGGATATTTGTCAATAGTGAACTGAGAAACTGATAGACAGCAGATAACAGAAGATAAACACAAAACGGAGGTTCACAAACAGCAAACTGTCTAAAATATTAAAATCTTACAGAATTTCATTGATCGGGGGCACACGTGAATGTAATATTGATTTTCCTTTTTTAACATACAAAATATATGATGGCTTTTAGTATGGTGAAATATGATACATTTATTTATCATATAATATCTTACATTTTCAGTGCAATCAAAGTATGTGATATTTTTCAGATCACATACTTTAAGAATTTGATAACTTTGCAAATTAGATGTAAATTAGTCACGGTCTCGGCACTAGGTTTATTGACATTTAAGCAAATGTACTTGGGTGACACTCCATGATTGACGTATGCATTCATAGTCATCAAATAAAAACATTTCAATGGCAATTTGACAATGAAAGCTGTCCAGCGTTCAGAAAACAAAAAACATTAGGCATAACTTTATTTTGATGTAAGGACATCCAAAATGATGTCATTTGAGTTTGACGTCATTTCCATTCAAAAATACACTGCGCCACATATTCTTACGTCATTTAAATATCTAGTAATGGTGGACTGGAATTAAAGTTGCGTGTACAGTTTACAAAAACACGTATTAAGCTTGAGCTTATATGATAAAGAGATTATTACCCTTGTGTATTTCGGTATCGTCGATATCATATATTAGGAATAAAAATAATGTATTATGCTTGCCAGACGCTAGCATAATACAATTTTTATTCCAAATATATATTGACGATACTGAAAAACACTGGTAATAACCTCTATATCTTAACAAAAGAGAAAAAAATTCAAATATCTTTGTACATACATGTCACTCCACAAAATGATATACTTTTTTTTTTTTTTTAAAGTGATCTTTTTGTCTGATGAATCAGTAATATTGTATGGTGGTGAATAATTAATAAGTGTATTATTAATTATTAAAATTCAGTCTACGATCGGGTAATACAAATACAGGTTATCGACTTGCATTCCTTCCCTCCATCCCCTATTAACCCACTCCCCACTAAAATGAGAACCTACAGTAATATGCAAACTAACAGTACTATCAGTTTTTGAGAGGAGACTTAGGTGTTGGAAACACTTTGACAAGTACACACAAGCACACTTTGTGTCCATGTCAGTGAGAAAAAAAAAAAAAAAAAATCCATTGAGGCATGACGTCATTCACAGAAAGTTTATAATGACGTCATGTCGAGTGTCTATGCTGCTCAAACTTCATTTTATTTTCCAATACAGTGACACCTGTCTGAACCAGACCCTGAACAAACCAGAATCCTGTCCATATACTGACTAGGTTTCATATGTTCCCACAATTTCTAAATTCTAAAACGTGAATCAGATAAATATTATGTCCCAGAATGATCCGTTTTTGAAAGATCACTGTGTATATAAATATATTTATCCTATAACTTACAAGCCAACAAGACCTGTGTACCTGAGTGTAATGTTTTCAAAGCTTTAGTTAAAATGCGTGACATCAAACTAATTTGTGCTAATCGTGATGATGTCATATCACCGATGGTGGCAACTTTGGTACTGTGATTTACTAAGAATTGAATTAAAATATTATTTTAGAAGTCTTATAGGATAAATAGAATTCACTACTTGTTTTTTTAAATATGTAAAATTCTCGTCTAGTTAATCGGTATTTGTCTCAGCAGAGCCTTGACAAATACCAATTAACATAGACTCGGTTGATATTTTACATATTAAAAAACACTCGTGATGAATCCTCTCTCTCTCTCTCTCTCTATATATATTTTTGTTTCTACAAAATTACTGGGAGGTAAAATAGTATCCCTAATCATTATGACAAACAGAAACACTGTATACAGACAGTGAAGTTTTAAACAAGAAACTGTTTGTAATATGTAATTTTAGTTGTTAAAAAGGCTGTTTGGAAATATATTACAGTGTCAGCAAACTCCGGGCATTCTTTAATAATTATTCACTTTGAAAACTGACATTTATATGTTAGTGCATTTATGAATCTTGCATGTATATATGCATGTATGTGGTGTGGGGGAAGGCATATCTTAAATGATTAATAAGAGTCAAAAATATGGTAAACTTTCAAACATTATTCATATTGTACATGAAATACAAAATTATTTCTTCATTCATAAATTTACTCACATTATAAATGGTTGCCATGATAACACAATGGGCAAATGAAATATTCAGAAAATAAAAAGCACCAAGAAAGATGTTTTTATACAACATAGAAGCTTAAATATACTATAATACCATAACAAAAAGATGAATCAAAATGTTGCAATTTCAGTTTTCACATAAAATTTGTTGAATTTAGAAAATATGTTTTGGTGCAAATGGTGTATGTGGTATGGCAATAAGAAAATTCCTCTGAAAAATTAATTTATTTTCACTTAATTTTTATACCTTTGTCCAATTACAAGTTCAAGCATGCTTTCCTGGGCACACACCTCAGTTATCTGGGCTGGCTGTCCAGGACCAGAGGTGATGATTAGTTTTTAGTCAGACACAAACAGATGTATGTAGTGGTTCGGCACCTCCCCATTGAGTTGTTCTAACTAGCTCTGGGTGGGAGTCGGTACATGGGTGTGAATCGCGTATAATGCAGGCGAGATCTAGCTCAGTCGTAGTGGCCCGACACCTCCCCATTGAGTTGTTCTAACTAGCTCTGGGTGTGAGCCGGTACCTGGGTGTGAGCCGGTACCTGGGTGTGAATCGCGTATAATGCAGGCGAGATCTAGCTCAGTCCATAAGAGTGCGTAGTGGCCCGACACCTCCCCATTGAGTTGTTCTAACTAGCTCTGGGTGTGAGCCGGTACCTGGGTGTGAGCCGGTACCTGGGTGTGAATCGCGTATAATGCAGGCGAGATCTAGCTCAGTCGTAGTGGCCCGACACCTCCCCATTGAGTTGTTCTAACTAGCTCTGGGTGTGAGCCGGTACCTGGGTGTGAGCCGGTACCTGGGTGTGAATCGCGTATAATGCAGGCGAGATCTAGCTCAGTCGTAGTGGCCCGACACCTCCCCATTGAGTTGTTCTAACTAGCTCTGGGTGTGAGCCGGTACCTGGGTGTGAGCCGGTACCTGGGTGTGAATCGCGTATAATGCAGGCGAGATCTAGCTCAGTCGTAGTGGCCCGACACCTCCCCATTGAGTTGTTCTAACTAGCTCTGGGTGTGAGCCGGTACCTGGGTGTGAGCCGGTACCTGGGTGTGAGCCGGTACCTGGGTGTGAATCGCGTATAATACAGGCGAGATCTAGCTCAGTCGTAGTGGCCCGACACCTCCCCATTGAGTTGTTCTAACTAGCTCTGGGTGTGAGCCGGTACCTGGGTGTGAGCCGGTACCTGGGTGTGAATCGCGTATAATGCAGGCGAGATCTAGCTCAGTCGTAGTGGCCCGACACCTCCCCATTGAGTTGTTCTAACTAGCTCTGGGTGTGAGCCGGTACCTGGGTGTGAGCCGGTACCTGGGTGTGAATCGCGTATAATGCAGGCGAGATCTAGCTCAGTCGTAGTGGCCCGACACCTCCCCATTGAGTTGTTCTAACTAGCTCTGGGTGTGAGCCGGTACCTGGGTGTGAGCCGGTACCTGGGTGTGAATCGCGTATAATGCAGGCGAGATCTAGCTCAGTCGTAGTGGCCCGACACCTCCCCATTGAGTTGTTCTAACTAGCTCTGGGTGTGAGCCGGTACCTGGGTGTGAGCCGGTACCTGGGTGTGAATCGCGTATAATGCAGGCGAGATCTAGCTCAGTCGTAGTGGCCCGACACCTCCCCATTGAGTTGTTCTAACTAGCTCTGGGTGTGAGCCGGTACCTGGGTGTGAGCCGGTACCTGGGTGTGAATCGCGTATAATGCAGGCGAGATCTAGCTCAGTCGTAGTGGCCCGACACCTCCCCATTGAGTTGTTCTAACTAGCTCTGGGTGTGAGCCGGTACCTGGGTGTGAGCCGGTACCTGGGTGTGAATCGCGTATAATGCAGGCGAGATCTAGCTCAGTCGTAGTGGCCCGACACCTCCCCATTGAGTTGTTCTAACTAGCTCTGGGTGTGAGCCGGTACCTGGGTGTGAGCCGGTACCTGGGTGTGAATCGCGTATAATGCAGGCGAGATCTAGCTCAGTCGTAGTGGCCCGACACCTCCCCATTGAGTTGTTCTAACTAGCTCTGGGTGTGAGCCGGTACCTGGGTGTGAGCCGGTACCTGGGTGTGAATCGCGTATAATGCAGGCGAGATCTAGCTCAGTCGTAGTGGCCCGACACCTCCCCATTGAGTTGTTCTAACTAGCTCTGGGTGTGAGCCGGTACCTGGGTGTGAGCCGGTACCTGGGTGTGAATCACGTATAATACAGGCGAGATCTAGCTCAGTCGTAGTGGCCCGACACCTCCCCATTGAGTTGTTCTAACTAGCTCTGGGTGTGAGCCGGTACCTGGGTGTGAGCCAGTACCTGGGTGTGAGCCGGTACCTGGGTGTGAGCCGGTACCTGGGTGTGAATCACGTATAATACAGGCGGGATCTGGCTCAGTCCATAAGAGTGCTTATCTGAGCTGCTTGCATAGTAGGATTGAACCACCTCCGTGGACCCATTCTCTCATTGGCCTTTCCTGTCCCAACCCATGACTAGTATATCAAAGACTGTGGTATGTGCTGTGTCAAAGTACATATAAAAGATCCCTTGCTGCTAATGGAAAAATGTAACAATTTTTCTCTAAAGACAAGAAAAATTCCCAAATGTTTAACGTTCAAACGCTGATGATTAGTAAATTAGTGTGCTCTAGTGGTGTAGATAAACATAAACAAACTTTGACCCCGTATTTACCAGCTTTAATTCTGATGACTTAACCACAACACTGAGGCCAGTCCTATACAAATTAGTTCAGCCATTCTATTCAATATTGTTTGAATAGGTAAACAATGTCTTGATTATGATTCTAAGATCAACTGGGTCTGCAACAAAAGCATTACTCACATGCCAATATGCTGATGCTTACTGACCATGTATATGTTGCCAATTCAAAGATTCAACAATTCATTTAAAGATGGTCTGTTATTTCTTTCATTCATCAGGGTGGGAACAAAAACAAGCATGTGTAAACAGTGAATTGATGGAGCTGTTCACACAAATGTTTGCTATGTTTTTTTCATTTTTTTTCATAGCCAGATGAATGTAAAAGAAGTAACAGATAATCGTTATAATTATAATTGAAACATACTTTTCAATAAAAACAAACAAAATCATATTTTGTTTTCAATTCTGTTTTTGGTTCTAGAACAATCATGCTCAATAATAAAACTACCAATATAAAATGACGTATACAAAGTTTCCTGACAACTGGACCAATGGGATGCCTTTAAACTGTAATGAATATAATAGAAATTTAATTATTGATGGTTGAAAGGTCATTACACTTCTTTTTTTCTTTCAAATCCCCACCCCCTCCTCAAAAAGAAACAAAACACTTAAGCTTCTTCTTTTTTGTCATGGCAAAGCAGTATATTTGAGTTCATGCATTATTGTATTGATAATGAGCACTCCAGCAGAACACCAGTTAACAGTTGTAAGTGGAGCATCATTCTAGTGATCTTTGAACTAACTATTCTACATATCTACATGTATGTTATTGTCTTCAATATACTTCCATACACTAGCATCATACATACCACAATGCATATAATACGAATACATACTAACATTGATACATGTGTTGTGGTAATGCACATAACTAATTTGAAGAAAATCTCCTTGATCCCAGCTACACGCAGTATTAATAATTTGTAATAATGCATACACTCAGAGGACAAATCCTTTCTAATCCTGCAGGTCAGGTCAGGTCAGTGTTTAGCATGCCCATTCAGAGCAAGTACACTCCTCCGTCAAGGACAGGAAAGGGGTGAGGTGGTTTGGAGGGGGGACCGCCTGCACTGGCAGGTGCAAGGGAGCACCACCAGTCCAAACGGGGCCGGTAACAGGCGGAGGGTGGTATGGTGCTACGTCCCATAGGTTTAAGCCAAAGAGAAATGGTGCGCATTTTGGTGAAGGAAGTTAGGCGCAATTTTGAACGGTCCGTCAAAAAGTAAAAGGGGAGCTACGTATAGTTTTGGAAGATTTATCCTGCAAGCTTTGATACCTTAAATATGTAATGTAATTTATACATGTAAGGGTGCAAATCTCAGTGATCCAGACCGGCTCTAACTCCATTTAATTATGCATATGTATAGCAAAGCATACATGCTTCTCTAGGTGTGAAATACGCTGAATCATCACCACCTAAGAATGTTTTGATCAAACAATTAAATGTTCTCTAGGTGTGAAATACGCTGAATCATCACCACCTAAGAATGTTTTGATCAAACAATTACATGCTTCTCTAGGTGTGAAATACGCTGAATCATCACCACCTAAGAATGTTTTGATCAAACAATTACATGCTTCTCTAGGTGTGAAATACGCTGAATCATCACCACCTAAGAATGTTTTGATCAAACAATTAAATGCTTCTCTAGGTGTGAAATACGCTGAATCATCACCACCTAAGAATGTTTTGATCAAACTATTACATGCTTCTCTAGGTGTGAAATACGCTGAAACATCACCACCTAAGAATGTTTTGATCAAACAATTAAATGCTTCTCTAGGTGTGAAATACGCTGAATCATCACCACCTAAGAATGTTTTGATCAAACAATTAAATGTTCTCTAGGTGTGAAATACGCTGAATCATCACCACCTAAGAATGTTTTGATCAAACAATTAAATGTTCTCTAGGTGTGAAATACGCTGAATCATCACCACCTAAGAATGTTTTGATCAAACAATTACATGCTTCTCTAGGTGTGAAATACGCTGAATCATCACCACCTAAGAATGTTTTGATCAAACAATTACATGCTTCTCTAGGTGTGAAATACGCTGAATCATCACCACCTAAGAATGTTTTGATCAAACAATTAAATGTTCTCTAGGTGTGAAATACGCTGAATCATCACCACCTAAGAATGTTTTGATCAAACAATTACATGCTTCTCTAGGTGTGAAATACGCTGAATCATCACCACCTAAGAATGTTTTGATCAAACAATTACATGCTTCTCTAGGTGTGAAATACGCTGAATCATCACCACCTAATGTTTTGAATGCTTCTCTTGTGAAATACGCTGAATCATCACCACCTAAGAATGTTTTGATCAAACAATTACATGCTTCTCTAGGTGTGAAATACGCTGAATCATCACCACCTAAGAATGTTTTGATCAAACAATTAAATGTTCTCTAGGTGTGAAATACGCTGAATCATCACCACCTAAGAATGTTTTGATCAAACAATTACATGCTTCTCTAGGTGTGAAATACGCTGAATCATCACCACCTAAGAATGTTTTGATCAAACTATTACATGCTTCTCTAGGTGTGAAATACGCTGAAACATCACCACCTAAGAATGTTTTGATCAAACAATTAAATGCTTCTCTAGGTGTGAAATACGCTGAATCATCACCACCTAAGAATGTTTTGATCAAACAATTACATGCTTCTCTAGGTGTGAAATACGCTGAAACATCACCACCTAAGAATGTTTTGATCAAACAATTAAATGTTCTCTAGGTGTGAAATACGCTGAATCATCACCACCTAAGAATGTTTTGATCAAACAATTAAATGTTCTCTAGGTGTGAAATACGCTGAATCATCACCACCTAAGAATGTTTTGATCAAACAATTACATGCTTCTCTAGGTGTGAAATACGCTGAATCATCACCACCTAAGAATGTTTTGATCAAACAATTAAATGTTCTCTAGGTGTGAAATACGCTGAATCATCACCACCTAAGAATGTTTTGATCAAACAATTACATGCTTCTCTAGGTGTGAAATACGCTGAATCATCACCACCTAAGAATGTTTTGATCAAACAATTACATCCACAGAAATTGCTGGATACACTGTACCAGGTTATATGCATATTCAGTGGCTAGATCAAAATGGCTTAAATCCCTTACATAATCACCAAAATGAACCTGTGGTTTGAACATGGAGAATACTACATGAGTGGCCATTAAATACCATTTATCTCACAATGAGTTGTTCTAACACGTATCTAACAAGCAAAAGCGAGTTGGATAAGTTTTAAAACAATGAGTTGTAAGATAAATGTTATCTATGAATGGACACAAATGTAGTATTCTATTTCTTACACATCCTCAAAACAAAACCCCCCACCAGATGTAAAACAAAACCCCCCACCAGATGTAAAACAATTTAAACACCTTTTTCAAGTAAATTAGTTACAAAGTCACAAAGTAATCGGTTACAATTTATACCTTACAAAGCTATACATTTCTTTTCTGCTTCTATTTGATTGTAAGGTTATGGTGACCAGGTCATCACCTAGAAGCAGCCAGTCATATGTGTTTAAATTGATAATACATGTATATGTGTGTTAACAAGTATGTGTTATCATAAATAATGAATGATGTTCTCACCAACGGGTGTTTAAAAATAATGTTAAAATTGTATCTCATGGATTTAACAAGTTATGTAAAAACACTTTTCATTTACATATCTTTAGTAATGTATGTAATTAGTACCAAAGCAGCCTGGTTCACATAAGTCTTGAATCCATAGTTCATCTGATACCCGTGTCCTGTGCCTTGTGTCTGAAGTATTCATAATGAGTCATAATTCCACATAATGTAAGCATCATTTAGGGTGAAACCGGCTTGATCTAACCAATTATGTATCGTAGTAATGTACAGTCATATAACTGCTGGCTTCAGCCTTGGAGCCATAGTTCATCTCATGTCCTGTATCTTGTGACTGAAGAATATGCATATATTGAGTTATAGTTCCATACAATTTAGCATTTATAGCAATGCATACAGGCATCCTTCAGAGTGAAACCTGCTTGATCCAGACAGTTATACACATTATATGTACAACAATCATTATAACTGGGACAGAGTCTGCTCGGTCCACATCAAGCTTGAAGCCATAAATTCATCTGACGTGTCTTGTGACTGAAATGTAAGCACATACTGAGTTATAGTTCCATATAATGTAGCATTTATAGTAATGCATACAGGCATTATTCCAGCCAGCTTGATCCAGACAGTTATATATACATCATACATTTATGTACATCAATCGATATAACTGGGATAGAGTCTGCTTGGTCCACATCAAGCTTGGAGTTGTAAAGTCATCTGATGTCTTGTTTCGAGAGTCCAAGCACCAAGTCACAGAGCCATATAATTATGCATACAGTCAACATAAGGGTTAAATCTATCTTGGAACCACAGTTCATCTGATGTCCTGTTTCTTGTGTCTGGGTAGACGTAACGTGTCAACATTGTGTCAACATGGACACGACACACATGGTTTATCTGATGTCCTGTTTCTTGTGTCTGAAGTAGACGTAGCGCGTCAGCATGGACACGACGCAGGGCATCTGTTTCATCCTGTCGTTGAACTCCTTGTCTGAGCACGACGCGAACTCGTAGGCGACGATGCGGTTCACGTGGGTCAGCATGTGCAGCAGCTCCATCTTGGTGGCATAGTTCTCGAGCACGATGCACAGTGCCTGGATGAACCATGACCCGTCCTGGTTGTTACGCCACGAGTAGTAGCCTGGCAAGAAAAACAATGGTAAACAAATGTTCTCTTGGATAAATCAATCTGATGTTGTGAACTTTTCCTAACAAAACTGATATAAGCAGCATATCAGCACACCCATAAACTAATAAACTGATATAAGCAGCATATCAGAACACCCATAAACTAATAAACTGATATAAGCAGCATATCAGAACACCCATAAACTAATAAACTGATATAAGTAGCATATCAGAACACCCATAAACTAATAAACTGATATAAGCAGCATATCAGAACACCCATAAACTAATAAACTGGAGTAAGTGAAGTGAAGTCTAAATTACAAACCTGGCACCGTGGAGTAAGTGAAGTGAAGTCTGAATTACAAACCTGGCACCGTCGAGTAAGTGAAGTGAAGTCTAAATTACAAACCTGGCACCTTGGAGTAAGTGAAGTGAAGTCTGAATTACAAACCTGGCACTGTGGAGTAAGTGAAGAGGGAGTCTGAATTACAAACCTGGCACTGTGGAGTAAGTGAAGTGAAGTCTGAATTACAAACCTGGCACCGTGGAGTAAGTGAAGTGAAGTCTGAATTACAAACCTGGCACTGTGGAGTAAGTGAAGTGAAGTCTGAATTACAAACCTGGCACCGTGGAGTAAGTGAAGTGAAGTCTGAATTACAAACCTGGCACCGTGGAGTAAGTGAAGAGGGAGTCTGAATTACAAACCTGGCACTGTGGAGTAAGTGAAGTGAAGTCTGAATTACAAACCTGGCACCGTGGAGTAAGTGAAGTGAAGTCTGAATTACAAACCTGGCACCGTGGAGTAAGTGAAGTGAAGTCTGAATTACAAACCTGGCACCGTGGAGTAAGTGAAGAGGGAGTCTGAATTACAAACCTGGCACTGTGGAGTAAGTGAAGAGGGAGTCTGAATTACAAACCTGGCAGTGTGGAGTAAGTGAAGAGGAAGTCTGAATTACAAACCTGGCACCGTGGAGTAAGTGAAGTGAAGTCTGAATTACAAACCTGGCACCGTGGAGTAAGTGAAGTGAAGTCTGAATTACAAACCTGGCACCGTGGAGTAAGTGAAGTGAAGTCTGAATTACAAACCTGACACCATGGAGTAAGTGAAGAGGAAGTCTGAATTACAAACCTGGCACCGTGGAGTAAGTGAAGTGAAGTCTGAATTACAAACCTGGCACCATGGAGTAAGTGAAGTGAAGTCTGAATTACAAACCTGGCACTGTGGAGTAAGCGAAGAGGAAGTCAGCTTCAATGGGTATTTTGCGAATGGTGACAGTGTTGGAGGAATCGGTCTCATCCTCATCCTTGGAGGAGGCACTGGTGGAGTCGGACACCTCCACCCCATAGTCCATCTTAGACCCTCGACAAGCCTGAAAACACAATAGTCCTGCATGAGGATCTTAATATGACTTTGAGGAACACCAGCTAGAGACTCTTAGGTCATCCTCATCCTTGGAGGAGGCACTGGTGGAGTCGGACACTTCCACCCCATAGTCCATCTTAGACCCTCGACAAGCCTGAAAACACAATAGTCCTGCATGAGGATCTCAATATGACTTTGAGGAACACCAGCTAGAGACTCTTAGGTCATCATCAGGTGACATGTAACGGTTACTTCCTATAGCCTGTATAACACCACATCTCACAGAGGACCATAGTAACACATGTGGCTGTAACTGCTACATGCCATCTTTCAATCAACATATACACCACATATATTAATATTAGAACACCTCACCCTTGTAATAAATCACAGAAATTGTTTCTAAAATAACAGAAAGCATCATTGACAACCCCAGTCCCACACAAAAATGTACATAATTGAGCTTTGTGGCATCCCACCTATTTTTCAAGCATCTGATCATAGTACCTAGTTCATATCAAATTAATAGACACAGCAAGAATACATCTGAGATCTTTTATAAACAGGTGTTTTGGAGCTGTACCTAGTGGAATATGCCAGTGTTTGACAAATGCACACAGCAAGAATACATCTGAGATCTTTTATAAACAGGTGTTTTGGAGCTGTACCTAGTGGAATATGCCAGTGTTTGACAAATGCACACAGCAAGAATACATCTGAGATCTTTTATAAACAGGTGTTTTGGAGCTGTACCTAATGGAATATGCCAGTGTTTGACAAATGCACACAGCAAGAATACATCTGAGATCTTTTATAAACAGGTGTTTTGGAGCTGTACCTAATGGAATATGCCAGTGTTTGACAAATGCACACAGCAAGAATACATCTGAGAATACATCTGAGATTTATATAAACAGGTGTTTTGGAGCTGTACCTAATGGAATATGCCAGTGTTTGACAAATGCACACAGCAAGAATACATCTGAGATCTTTTATAAACAGGTGTTTTGGAGCTGTACCTAATGGAATATGCCAGTGTTTGACAAATGCACACAGCAAGAATACATCTGAGATCTTTTATAAACAGGTGTTTTGGAGCTGTACCTAATGGAATATGCCAGTGTTTGACAAATGCACACAGCAAGAATACATCTGAGATCTTTTATAAACAGGTGTTTTGGAGCTGTACCTAATGGAATATGCCAGTGTTTGACAAATGCACACAGCAAGAATACATCTGAGATCTTTTATAAACAGGTGTTTTGGAGCTGTACCTAATGGAATATGCCAGTGTTTGACAAATGCACACAGCAAGAATACATCAGCAAGAATACATCTGAGATATTTTATAAACAGGTGTTTTGGAGCTGTACCTAATGGAATATGCCAGTGTTTGACAAATGCACACAGCAAGAATACATCTGAGATCTTTTATAAACAGGTGTTTTGGAGCTGTACCTAATGGAATATGCCAGTGTTTGACAAATGCACACAGCAAGAATACATCTGAGATCTTTTATAAACAGGTGTTTTGGAGCTGTACCTAATGGAATATGCCAGTGTTTGACAAATGCACACAGCAAGAATACATCTGAGATCTTTTATAAACAGGTGTTTTGGAGCTGTACCTAGTGGAATATGCCAGTGTTTGACAAATGCACACAGCAAGAATACATCTGAGATCTTTTATAAACAGGTGTTTTGGAGCTGTACCTAGTGGAATATGCACACAGCAAGAATATGCCAGTGTTTGACAAATGCACACAGCAAGAATACATCTGAGATCTTTTATAAACAGGTGTTTTGGAGCTGTACCTAATGGAATATGCCAGTGTTTGACAAATGCACACAGCAAGAATACATCTGAGATATTTTATAAACAGGTGTTTTGGAGCTGTACCTAATGGAATATGCCAGTGTTTGACAAATGCACACAGCAAGAATACATCTGAGATCTTTTATAAACAGGTGTTTTGGAGCTGTACCTAGTGGAATATGCCAGTGTTTGACAAATGCACACAGCAAGAATACATCTGAGATCTTTTATAAACAGGTGTTTTGGAGCTGTACCTAATGGAATATGCCAGTGTTTGGAATATGCCAGTGTTTGACAAATGCACACAGCAAGAATACATCTGAGATCTTTTATAAACAGGTGTTTTGGAGCTGTACCTAATGGAATATGCCAGTGTTTGACAAATGCACACAGCAAGAATACATCTGAGATCTTTTATAAACAGGTGTTTTGGAGCTGTACCTAATGGAATATGCCAGTGTTTGACAAATGCACACAGCAAGAATACATCTGAGATCTTTTATAAACAGGTGTTTTGGAGCTGTACCTAATGGAATATGCCAGTGTTTGACAAATGCACACAGCAAGAATACATCTGAGATATTTTATAAACAGGTGTTTTGGAGCTGTACCTAATGGAATATGCCAGTGTTTGACAAATGCACACAGCAAGAATACATCTGAGATCTTTTATAAACAGGTGTTTTGGAGCTGTACCTAATGGAATATGCCAGTGTTTGACAAATGCACACAGCAAGAATACATCTGAGATCTTTTATAAACAGGTGTTTTGGAGCTGTACCTAGTGGAATATGCACACAGCAAGAATACATCTGAGATCTTTTATAAACAGGTGTTTTGGAGCTGTACCTAATGGAATATGCCAGTGTTTGACAAATGCACACAGCAAGAATACATCTGAGATCTTTTATAAACAGGTGTTTTGGAGCTGTACCTAATGGAATATGCCAGTGTTTGACAAATGCACACAGCAAGAATACATCTGAGATATTTTATAAACAGGTGTTTTGGAGCTGTACCTAATGGAATATGCCAGTGTTTGACAAATGCACACAGCAAGAATACATCTGAGATCTTTTATAAACAGGTGTTTTGGAGCTGTACCTAATGGAATATGCCAGTGTTTGACAAATGCACACAGCAAGAATACATCTGAGATCTTTTATAAACAGGTGTTTTGGAGCTGTACCTAATGGAATATGCCAGTGTTTGACAAATGCACACAGCAAGAATACATCTGAGATCTTTTATAAACAGGTGTTTTGGAGCTGTACCTAATGGAATATGCCAGTGTTTGACAAATGCACACAGCAAGAATACATCTGAGATCTTTTATAAACAGGTGTTTTGGAGCTGTACCTAGTGGAATATGCCAGTGTTTGACAAATGCACACAGCAAGAATACATCTGAGATATTTTATAAACAGGTGTTTTGGAGCTGTACCTAATGGAATATGCCAGTGTTTGACAAATGCACACAGCAAGAATACATCTGAGATCTTTTATAAACAGGTGTTTTGGAGCTGTACCTAATGGAATATGCCAGTGTTTGACAAATGCACACAGCAAGAATACATCTGAGATCTTTTATAAACAGGTGTTTTGGAGCTGTACCTAATGGAATATGCCAGTGTTTGACAAATGCACACAGCAAGAATACATCTGAGATCTTTTATAAACAGGTGTTTTGGAGCTGTACCTAATGGAATATGCCAGTGTTTGACAAATGCACACAGCAAGAATACATCTGAGATCTTTTATAAACAGGTGTTTTGGAGCTGTACCTAATGGAATATGCCAGTGTTTGACAAATGCACACAGCAAGAATACATCTGAGATCTTTTATAAAGCAAGAATACATCTGAGATCTTTTATAAACAGGTGTGTTTTGGAGCTGTACCTAATGGAATATGCCAGTGTTTGACAAATGCACACAGCAAGAATACATCTGAGATCTTTTATAAACAGGTGTTTTGGAGCTGTACCTAATGGAATATGCCAGTGTTT
>NC_054706.1:1171639-1277943 GCF_016097555.1 Gigantopelta aegis | reverse complement strand
AAAATTGACTAGGCGGACTGAGGGCTAGCCAGCGGATTTGCTGAACTCTGGGATGCAGAGGGCACCTGTTCCCCTAGAAACAATGAAATCTTTTCTTTTTTTTAGTTTAAAGTGCCATTGTTTGAAAAGTAGGAGAAGCAATTATATTACAATGCTGATTCTGTTTTACTGCAACCCCCATCCCACCCCTCTCCCACCCCCTCCCACTGTCAGTTATAAGATAATTACAGCCTGTGCTAGCTATAAACAATGAAAGCACCAACTGATATGACCGTTTTAATGTTGGTTCTTTAATACATGCATATATGCAGGAGATATCCATCAAGTGGGATCAAGTCATCAGCCGGCCTGCAGTAAACAAGACAGAATGCTTTACCACTGAGCACAGATGACATGCATACAAAATAGTTGAAATTTCACTTTCATTGGGAACCAAATCCCATTCTTTGACTCGTCGGCAGTTGGACAAATGTGTCTGTATGTCTAGGAAGTTTGTAATACAATACATGACTAGACGTGATCTGGCTGGGTTTGAAACGCTGATGAAACACTCAGTATTCCACAAGGAAAGGCCGATACTCTGATGCTAAAATGAAGACAGGACATCTAGGAGTAATCGCTCGCTCAGGCCACCGGCTTAGACGGGCGACAAAATCAATGACAATATATCACACAAACAAATCTCAGAACGAGCAGACGGGGAAGAAAGGGAATGTGTGCATATCCCCGGCACATTTGTTAAGTATATTGATATCCCTGGCACATTTGTTAAGTATAATGACATCCTCAGCACATTTGTTAAGTATAATGATATCCCCAGCACATTTGTTAAGTATAATAATATCCCCAGCACATTTGTTAAGTATAATGTTAACCACAGCAAATTTGTTAAGTATAATGTTATCCCCAACATACTGTTTAAGTATAATGTTATCCACAGTACATTTATTAAGTATAATGTTATCCCCAACACACTGTTTAAGTATAATGGTATCCCCAGCACATTGTTTAAGTATAATGGTATCCCCAGTACAGTTTAAGTATAATGTTATTCCCACCACACTGTTTAAGTATAATGATATCCCCAGCACACTGTTTAAGTATAATGATATCCCCAGCACATTGTTCAAGTATAATGATATCCCCAGCACATTCTTTAAGTATAATGGTATCCCCAGCACACTGTTTAAGTATAATGGTATCCCCAGCACACTTGTTAAGTATAATGGTATCCCCAACACACTTGTTAAGTATAATGATATCCCCAACACATTTGTTAAGTATAATGATATCCCCAGCACACTTGTTAAGTATAATGATATCCCCAGCACATTTGTTAAGTATAATGATATCCCCAGCACACTTGTTAAGTATAATGTTATCCCCAGCACACTTATTAAGTATAATGATATCCCCAGCACACTGTTTAAGTATAATGATATCCCCAGCACATTGTTCAAGTATAATGATATCCCCAGCACATTCTTTAAGTATAATGGTATCCCCAGCACACTGTTTAAGTATAATGATATCCCCAGCACACTTGTTAAGTATAATGGTATCCCCAACACACTTGTTAAGTATAATGATATCCCCAACACATTTGTTAAGTATAATGATATCCCCAGCACACTTGTTAAGTATAATGATATCCCCAGCACATTTGTTAAGTATAATGATATCCCCAGCACACTTGTTAAGTATAATGTTATCCCCACCACACTTATTAAGTATAATGATATCCCCAACACATTTGTTAAGTATAATGATAACCCCAGCACACTTGTTAAGTATAATGATATCCCCAACACATTTGTTAAGTATAATGATAACCCCAGCACACTTGTTACGGTAAGTATAATGATATCCCCAACACATTTGTTAAGTATAATGATATCCCCAGCACACTTGTTAAGTATAATGTTATCCCCAGCACACTTATTAAGTATAATGATATCCCCAACACATTTGTTAAGTATAATGATAACCCCAGCACACTTGTTAAGTATAATGTTATCCCCAACACATTTGTTAAGTATAATGTTATCCCCAACACATTTGTTAAGTATAATGATATCCCCAGCACATTTGTTAAGTATAATGATATCCCCAGCACATTTGTTAAGTATAATGCTATCTCCAGCACATTGTTTAAGTATAATGATATCTCCAGCACATTGTTTAAGTATAATGTTATCCACAGCACATTTGTTAAGTATAATGTTATCCCCAACACACTGTTTAAGTATAATGATATCCCCAACACACTGTTTAAGTATAATGGTATCCCCAGCATGTTACAGATCTTACACATTGCTACGTTTATCTTCAACACATAATCACAGGGATAGATCTACACATTGCTACGTTTATCTTCAACACATAATCACAGGGATAGATCTACACATTGCTATGTTTATTTTCAATACATAATCATAGGGATAGATCTACACATTGCTACGTTTATCTTCAACACATAATCACAGGGATAGATCTACACATTGCTAAGTTTATCTTCAACACATAATCACAGGGATAGATCTACACATTGCTACGTTTATCTTCAACACATAATCACAGGGATAGATCTACACATTGCTACGTTTATCTTCAACACATAATCACAGGGATAGATCTACACATTGCTACGTTTATCTTCAATACATAATCACAGGGATAGATCTACACATTGCTACGTTTATCTTCAATACATAATCACAGGGATAGATCTACACATTGCTATGTTTATCTTCAATACATAATCACAGGGATAGATCTACACATTGCTACGTTTATCTTCAATACATAATCACAGGGATAGATCTACACATTGCTACGTTTATCTTCAATACATAATCACAGGGATAGATCTACACATTGCTACGTTTATCTTCAACACATAATCACAGGGATAGATCTACACATTGCTATGTTTATCTTCAACACATAATCACAGGGATAAATCTTACACATTGCTATGTTTATCTTCAATACATAATCACAGGTATAGATCTACACATTGCTATGTTTATCTTCAATACATAATCACAAGGATAGATCTACACATTGCTATGTTTATCTTCAACACATAATCACAGGGATAAATCTTACACATTGCTATGTTTATCTTCAATACATAATCACAGGTATAGATCTACACATTGCTATGTTTATCTTCAATACATAATCACAGGGATAGATCTACACATTGCTATGTTTATCTTCAACACATAATCACAGGGATAGATCTACACATTGCTATGTTTATCTTCAACACATAATCACAGGGATAAATCTACACATTGCTATGTTTATCTTCAACACATAATCATAGGGATAGATCTACACATTGCTATGTTTATCTTCAACACATAATCACAGGGATAGATCTACACATTGCTACGTTTATCTTCAACACATAATCACAGGGATAGATCTACACATTGCTACGTTTATCTTCAATACATAATCACAGGGATAGATCTACACATTGCTACGTTTATCTTCAATACAGAATTGTAAATGTTAAATAGTAGTTGCTAATCAATTTTCAATCAGTTAGCAACTGTTGCTAATCAAAATTTTGAAAACAAAATATACATCCAGATGATTTGAAAAGGCTCAAAGATAAATTTTACTCCTTACAGTGATAAAAGCAGACAAAACATTCCATAGCCATGTAAATCTTCTAGCCTACCAAGGGACACACTAATAGTGATGCTCATTTCTACAAACTAATTCAATATTGTTGGCTCTTACTGGGACTGGGCAGCACCATGTTGATTGGTTATCTCAACAAAGCGTGGCTGATTCTCCCGGGTTCCAATATCTGGACTGAACACAGAGTTAATGAATCACCGGGGATCTCTGTGGGAATGGATGGTCGACAAGGAAGTGATGATGTCTTCTTTCAGCTGGTCACATGAGGGATGGGTGAGTCCATGACCGAGTGGGTGTGTGCTACATGTAGTTGCCAGACCGAGTTTAATTAGTGGGTCATTATGAGATACCTGAACACTGACTGGATGAGGCTGGACATACTGCCATGTCAAATCCGACATCATTACTCATCAAATGGGTTAACGTATATTAGAAAAATCATGTTGAGTCATTCTGGCAGACACAGTCATTGCATTAGTCTTTGAGTAATGGTATGCATCACAGTTCTCCACTGTAGGTACCCCCCACCCCATCCCACCCATATCATTCCAAGGCTTTATAATGGTGGAACCTATTGAAATGTCCAGGTATGGAACCTACTGAAATGTCCAAGGGTGGAACCTATTGAAATGTCCAGGTATGGAACCTATTGAAATGTCCAAGGGTGGAACCTATTGAAATGTCCAGGGGTGGAACCTATTGAAATGTCCAAGGGTGAAATCTATTGAAATGTCCAGGTATGGAACCTATTGAAATGTCCTGGGGTGGAACCTATTGAAATGTCCAGCTGTGGAACCTATTGAAATGTCCAGGTATGGAACCTATTGAAATGTCCAGGTGTGGAACCTATTGAAATGTCCAGGTGTGGAACCTATTAAAATGTCCAGGGGTGGAACCTATTGAAATGTCCAGGTGTGGAATCTATTGAAATGTCCAGGTGTGGAACCTATTGAAATGTCCAGGGGTGGAACCTATTGAAATGTCCAGGTATGGAACCTATTGAAATGTACAGGTGTGAAATCTATTGAAATGTCCAGGGGTGGAACCTATTGAAATGTCCAGGTATGAAATGTCCAGGTATGGAACCTATTGAAATGTACAGGTGTGAAATCTATTGAAATGTCCAGGTGTGGAACCTATTGAAATGTCCAGGGGTGGAACCTATTGAAATGTCCAGGTATGGAACCTATTGAAATGTACAGGTGTGAAACCTATTGAAATGTCCAGAGGTGGAACCTATTGAAATGTCCAAGACTTTAAATTTCACTAATTAAAACACAACAGGTTGGGTTTTTTGTCTGTTCTGAGCATTCCTAAGTTGTTTCCGTGCAGTAATGTTAATAATAGCTGGTAAAGAGTTGTTCAGAAATGCATTTCAAGTTATTTTATTCTAATTACAGCTTTACATTGTGTTGATTTTGAGATCAGCATGTTTGTACTTATTTTGGGCACACATATTTTGAGCACACATATTATCACTTGACATTTGGATCAATCTAAAGCCCTGATGTCGCCTCGGTTATGAAAAGGCTTGTTCCAAAAGGCCATTATGTGGGTCCAGTGGACTATTTCTTGTTCCAACTATAGTGTTCATTGGTAGATTTGTCACAGGTGTCATCTCTCAAAGTGTACCAACAGGGATTTTGTATTGAGCTGAATCAATCATATGTCAGATATTTGTGGTTTCACCCTGGTTTAGGGCAATCCAGAATGATTACATGGAGTAGGGCAGTGTTTTTTTATGAACCCACTATCTAGAAAGTAAATTTCATTTTCCCATGCATGAACAGGCAGAAAAAAAAAGAAGGCAGACATAAAATAATACTGAGTGCCTTGCTTCCTCCCCCATCTGCGCACCCTACACATATGATCAGTGGTGGACCAGCCCTTATGGTGATTACCTGCAGGAAGAAGAGTTTCGGTTTGCCGATGAGCGATGGACACCGGTCTCCTTTGAATGGCACAACGAGGAGTTCCAGCGACATGTACCCATCTGTGGCGAAGATCCGGCCCTCCACGCCGTGACTGAGGATCGCACAGCCGAAACAGTCGGCGTTGGAGTGGTCGTACGACGCAGCTGAAACACAAGAGCATTATATAGTACAGAGTATGATGTAGTCATGTATTACATCTATTACATATATTACTACATGTATGTTATATTCATGTATTACATCTATTACATATATTACTACATGTATGTTATATTCATGTATTACATCTATTACTACATGCATGTTATATTCATGTATTACATCTATTACATCTATTACTACATGTATGTTATATTCATGTATTACATCTATTACATCTATTACTACATGTATGTTATATTCATGTATTACATCTATTACTACATGTATGTTATATTCATGTATTACATCTACATACATTGATATGTTATATTCATGTATTACATCTATTACGTACATTGATCTGTTATATTCATGTATTACATCTATTACGTACATTGATGTGTTATGTTCATGTATTACATCTATTACGTACATTGATCTGTTATGTTCATGTATTACATCTATTAGGTACATTGATCTGTTATGTTCATGTATTACATCTATTACGTACATTGATCTGTTATGTTCATGTATTACATCCATTACGTACATTGATATGTTATATTCATGTATTACATCCATTACGTACATTGATATGTTATATTCATGTATTACATCTATTACGTACATGTATGTTATATTCACATCTATTACTACATGTATGTTATATTCATGTATTACATCTATTACACTATTACGTACATTGATATGTTATATTCATGTATTACATCTATTACATCTATTACGTACATTGATATGTTATATTCATGTATTACATCTATTACATCTATTACGTACATTGATGTGTTATATTCATGTATTACATCTATTACATATATTACTACATGTATGTTATATTCATGTATTACATCTATTACTACATGTATGTTATATTCATGTATTACATCTATTACGTACATTGATGTGTTATATTCATGTCTTACATCTATTACATCTATTACGTACATTGATGTGTTATATTCATGTCTTACATCTATTACATCTATTACGTACATTGATATGTTATATTCATGTATTACATCTATTACATCTATTACGTACATTGATGTGTTATATTCATGTATTACATCTATTACATCTATTACGTACATTGATATGTTATATTCATGTATTACATCTATTACGTACATTGATATGTTATATTCATGTATTACATCTATTACATATATTACTACATGTATGTTATATTCATGTATTACATCTATTACTACATGTATGTTATATTCATGTATTACATGTACATACATTGATATGTTATATTCATGTATTACATCTATTACGTACATTGATGTGTTATATTCATGTCTTACATCTATTACATCTATTACTACATGTATGTTATATTCATGTATTACATCTATTACTACATGTATGTTATATTCATGTATTACATCTACATACATTGATATGTTATATTCATGTATTACATCTATTACGTACATTGATGTGTTATATTCATGTCTTACATCTATTATGTACATTGATGTGTTATATTCATGTATTACATCCATTACGTACATTGATATGTTATGTTCATGTATTACATCTACATACATTGATATGTTATATTCATGTATTACATCTATTACTACATGTATGTTATATTCATGTATTACATCTACATACATTGATATGTTATATTCATGTATTACATCTATTACGTACATTGATCTGTTATATTCATGTATTACATCTATTACGTACATTGATATGTTATATTCATGTATTACATCTATTAGGTACATTGATCGGTTATCTTCATGTATTACATCCATTACGTACATTGATCTGTTATGTTCATGTATTACATCCATTACGTACATTGATCTGTTATGTTCATGTATTACATCTATTACATACATTGATCTGTTATGTTCATGTATTACATCTATTACGTACATTGATCTGTTATGTTCATGTATTACATCTATTACGTACATTGATCTGTTATGTTCATGTATTACATCTATTACGTACATTGATCTGTTATGTTCATGTATTACATCCATTACGTACATTGATCTGTTATGTTCATGTATTACATCTATTACGTACATTGATCTGTTATGTTCATGTATTACATCTATTACGTACATTGATCTGTTATATTCATGTATTACATCTATTACGTACATGTACACACACACACACACACAAACACACACATTTAATATACACACACACAGACACACATACACACACACATTTAATATATATATACACACACACACACATTTAATATACACACACACACACACACACACACACACACACACTCACATTTAATATATATACACACAGTAGAATCTCTTTGGGTCAAACTCGGAAGAGTCGAATACACTGCAACGCTCGAACCAAAAACAAAGACCCAAGTTACACTTACACGTTGTTGACCGAATGGTTCGGTCGGACTACCCGATGGGTCGACCGTTGACCGAATGATTCGGTCGGACTACCCGATGGGTCGAACGTTGACCGAATGGTTCAGTCGGACTACCCGATGGGTCGAACGTTGACCGAATGGTTCAGTCGGACTACCCGATGGGTCGAACGTTGACCGAATGGTTCGGTCGGACTACCCGATGGGTCGAACGTTGACCGAATGGTTTGGTCGGACTACCCGATGGGTCGAACGTTGACCGAATGGTTCGGTCGGACTACCCGATGGGTTGAACACTGACAGGGTTCGAGCCAACGGGATTCAACTGTATATGTATATCTTCATATTATATACATATACATGACAAGAGTGGAAAGCTAGCTGCTGCTGCTACCACAGAGGCTACTCTTGTAGTTGTACCAAACAGCAGCAGCAATATGATTCTCTTATATGTTTTTCTCAATAAACAGGATTTAGCTCAGTCGGTTCAGTGCTGGCTTGTGGTGCTTGCATCGCAGGATCCATAAAACTGATTGGGGTTTTTTCTCATTCCACCCAGTGCACCACAACTGGTCAAAGGTCATGGTATGTGCTTTCCTGTCTGTGGAAAAGTACATATAAAAGATCCCTTGCTACATTAGGAAAAATGTAGCAGATTTCTCTCTAAGACTATATGTCAAAATTACTAAATGTTTGACATCCAATAACCGATGATTAATAAATCAATGTGCTCTAGTGGTGTCGTTAAACAAAGCAAATTTTAAAACTTTTTTCCATAAACAGAAATGGCAAAGTACATGCCACTGCCTTTGGTGCACGAGTTGTTAAACACTGCATAGTGATTAACCTGGGTATAAACCACTGGTTCCAGCTACTGCCTAGTGATTGACCTGGGTGGAAACCACTGGTTCCAGCTAATGCCTAGTGATTGACCTGTGTGGAAACCACTGGTTCCAGCTAATGCCTAGTGATTGACCTGGGTGGAAACCACTGGTTCCAGCTACTGCCTAGTGATTGACCTGTGTGGAAACCACTGGTTCCAGCTACTGCCTAGTGATTGACCTGTGTGGAAACCACTGGTTCCATCTACTGCCTAGTGATTGACCTGGGTGGAAACCACTGGTTCCAGCTACTGCCTAGTGATTGACCTGGGTGGAAACCACTGGTTCCAGCCACTGCCTAGTGATTGACCTGGGTAGAAACCACTGGTTCCAGCCACTGCCTAGTGATTGACCTGGGTAGAAACCACTGGTTCCAGCCACTGCCTAGTGATTGACCTGGGTAGAAACCACTGGTTCCAGCCACTGCCTAGTGATTGACCTGGGTAGAAACCACTGGTTCCAGCCACTGCCTAGTGATTGACCTGGGTAGAAACCACTGGTTCCAGCCACTGCCTAGTGATTAACCTGGGTAGAAACCACTGGTTCCAGCCACTGCATAGTGATTAACCTGGGTAGAAACCACTGGTTCCAGCCACTGCATAGTGATTAACCTGGGTAGAAACCACTGGTTCCAGCTACTGCAATCAATTCTATGATTAACAACACCTCAGATGAACGTTAACGTTTGTTTTGTTAAACACTGCATAGTGATTAACCTGGGTAGAAACCACTGGTTCCAGCTACTGCAATCAATTCTATGATTAACAACAACTCAGATGAACGTTAACGTTTGTTTTGTTAAACACTGCATAGTGATTAACCTGGGTAGAAACCACTGGTTCCAGCTACTGCAATCAATTCTATGATTAACAACACCTCAGATGAACGTTAACGTTTGTTTTGTTAAACACTGCATAGTGATTAACCTGGGTAGAAACCACTGGTTCCAGCTACTGCAATCAATTCTATGATTAACAACACCTCAGATGAACGTTAACGTTTGTTTTGTTAAACACTGCATAGTGATTAACCTGGGTAGAAACCACTGGTTCCAGCTACTGCAATCAATTCTATGATTAACAACACCTCAGATGAACGTTTGTTTTGTTTAACAAACACCATTAGAGCATACTGATTTATTAATTATTGGTTATTGGATGTCAAACATTTTTGACATACATGTATAGTCTTAGAGAGGAAACCAGCTACATTTTTGACATACATGTATAGTCTTAGAGAGGAAACCAGCTACATTTTTCCATTAGTAGCAACACTACATTTATATGCGCCATCCCACAGAAACAAGAAATATCCCAATGGGCCCATCGACAGGGATTGATGTCCAACACCTCAAATGAGCATTCCACCACTGCGCTATATCCTACCCATTAAACCAGTAAAATTCATGTTCCAAAACTCAGTAAAAACATATTTTAACTTTTCTGCTTTATGGTACTTTGAGTTGTTTGGAACAGCTAGCTTATCATAAACACTGAAATAGCCTATCATAAACACTGAAATAGCCTATCATAAACACTAAAACAGCCTACCATAAACTCTGAACCAGCCTATCATAAACTCTGAAAACAGTCTATCATAAACTCTGAACCAGCCTATCATAAACGCTGAACCAGTCTATCATAAATGCTGAACCAGCCTATCATAAACGCTGAACCAGTCTATCATAAATGTTGAACCATCCTATCATAAACGCTAAACCAGTCTATCATAAACACTGAAACAGCATTGTTGCTGCACTCAAAATGTGAAATTTGTTTGAGTGAACTATGTAAGTTGGAATGAACTGATGTATGAGTGTGTCATAGAGGTGCATTATATTAGGTGTTAGATTAATTTATAACAACAAGAATAAATAAAAAAACTACATGTAAGTATTTCATATTTTAACAAAGGAAGACAACATATTCAATTTGTTTCTAAGTGGCAGTCATTTATCGTTAAGTAGCAATCCTTGCAAACCATAGGAAAAATGACAGAGTACAGAAATATCAATATAACAAATACACCATTCCATGTCATTTTCGGACATGATTTTAAGTCCAGACACACTTCTTTTAAACATCATATATAATACACAAGTATTACATCCCACCCACAATGATATAGAATATGACATTGATGTTGCTATTTATATACACATTATATATATTTAAATGTCACACAAGACTGTGTGTGGGTGCATGGCTATGTTCCAAGACACTTATTGTGGTCAAATCAATCAATGTTTACTCTGATCAAAGCTTGTGGGCTGAAGTGGCATACATCTTGTGGTATTTTTAACAAAGAAATTTATCACCTTAAATAGATGTTATTTAAACAACAAATTACGTGGAGGTACAATAAATTACTTTTCACAATTTGTTTTTAAACCTGAAATTAATTAAAGTATGTGGGCTCACGCATTGCAATAATGTCTGGAAAGCTAAAAGTGGGACAAATGGAAAACAGAGACAAAATCTAAAGTGAACTCCAGTTAGTGGTTGTGTGAACTAATAACAGTAGGAAGAAGAAGGAAAAGACAAAGAAGAAAAACCTACTGAAGAAGAAGAAGAAGAAGAAGAAGAAGAAGAAGAAGAAAAATTAGTTTGTCGTTGGCAGTACATGTCGTTGGCAGTAATAGTTTTGTACATGCAGTATGTGATATACAGCCTTCACTTGCAAGTGGATTTAAAGAGAACTGTATTCATAGCTTTGGTACATGGACGGTCGGTGGGCCCATTGGGCTATTTCTCATTCCAGCCAGTGCACCACAACTGGTATATCAAAGGCTGTGGTATGTACTACCCTGTCTGTGGGATGGTGCATATAAAAGATCCCTTGTAGCTAATCAAAAAGAGTAGCTCGTGAAGTGGTGACATCGGGTTTCCTCTTTCAATATCTGTGTGGTCCTTAACCATATGTTTGACGCCATATAACTGTAACTAAAATGTGTTGAGTGTGTCGTTAAATAAAACGATTCTTTGTTTGGTACATGGAGTGAGTTGTAGCCCAGTGATAGAGTTCTCTCCTGAGGTGTGGTCTGTCATCAGTTATCACCCTCAGTGGACTCAGTCTTTTTTGTCAACTCTCATTTAGTGCAGCATGACTACCACTTCAAATGTCGGGATTCTGGAAAGTGCATATTCAAAAGATCCCATGCTGCTTTTCAGTAGAAGTAGTCTTATGTGGTCATTTCATGTTTCATGTCCATCATTTTTGGACCCAATATCAAAATCAACATGGTAGACACCATGCAAACAGCTAAATTACAGGTGCTGAAGTACACGTAGATATAACGTACAGTACTAAAGCCAAACATAATCACATGTCCAGAATGATCATGTAGTTGTGGCTGGGTGTTTACAATTAAACTTAAGTGCTTAATGTTTGACAATCATTGGTCAGCAATAAACTGCTCTCTTGAATGTCTGCAGGAGAGCAATATCACTCTCAGTATCAAATCCATGGTAATTTTGATAAAACAGATTAGCGATACCCAGTGGACGATGAGGCGAGCAGCCTTTTGCCCATGCAAAAATAGTTTAGCACAAGTACACGTTAGCAGGAGCAAATGCTATTACACTATAAAGACTGCATCACAACTAGTATGTCAAAGGCCATGGTATATGGTGTCCTATCTGTGGGATGTGCATATACATGTAAAAGATCCCTTGCTACTAATAATGAGAAAATGTAGCAGGTTTTGTCTCTAACACTATATGCCAAAATTACCAAATGTGCTCTAGTGGTGTTGTTAAACAAAACAAACTTCTTTTCTTGTATAAGGACTGAAACATAAGTTCAAGTATGCTTTTCTGGACCCGGAACTTCACTATCTGTAAACGAACATTGTGAATGATGGGTATCTACATGTAATTAAACTTACATCAAACTCAAATTCAAGCATGCTATCCTGGACCCCAGGACTCACTTTTTGCAAAGCAACCCTGTATATCCCAAACCACTACTGCCTGGATTAATTTAATTAAGCATTTCTCTGAAGTCTAAAAACTTGATTATTTCATTGATGAAATTCTGACGTGACCAAACACATCACTTACAATTAGCTGTTACATTTTTAACTTGACACTGTTGAAGCTTGCATACAGAACCACATTGCTGGTGATTAGACAAAAGTGCAGATACTTGATCCCAAAACAAAAGAATTCTAAAATGACAGGTTTAATAGCAAGCAACTGATGTATTGATTTGTGAAATCTTGCGAGAAAGGTCTGTAATGCTGTTGAACTAGTTTTCGTCCAATCACAGACGACTTGCTGTCCTGATATATAAGAAATCTGGAAACGTCCACAGAAGACCGATACAGAAACGGGAGCTTTATTAAAACAACACAATTACTTGGAAGTCCGTTTCCGGTCAGATGCAATGAAACGTGGCAAGCTGTCGGGTGGAAACGTGGTTTACTCAACACCATGAAGAATGTGTGCACTATGTGACAAAACCAACATAAAAAGAAAGAAAAAACATGAATTGTCCCATACCTAATTAGAATAAGCCTGGAAACACAGGGGACAAAGCAGAAGTGAAAATGTGGTCATATTTGAACTTTAACCAAACTTTAACGTTCACACACTAAGACAATATTTGAGCCCATAATGGGAGCTTTGGTTAGGAGGAACTAAGATGTTGTAATGACCATTCTGAAGTCTTAACTAATCCACTTCATATCCATTCACAAAAAACACTCTGAAAGCTCCTCAAATCAACAAGAGTCTTGAAATTTAATACATAATTATTATTTTATTTTAACTGTTGTGTGTGCGTTTTTTTAAGATTTTGTAAAACTCTATGCTCTCTCCCTGTTACAGATGTCTGGCAGTCTTTGACTGAACAGTGTAGTGGGCCCATATGTTCTCAGATGCTATTAAATTAATATAAAACAGGATAGCTGCAGAATGACCAGCTGATAGATGAGTGTGAATATAGATTTGTCAGGGGCAGGATGCAGCTCATTCCCTCAGGTATAATATAGCACATGTACGATAGAATCACTCTTGATGGACTGTCATATCCCCAGTCCAAACCAGTTCTGCACAACTAGACAACCAAATATCGTGTTTTGCATTTCCTGTCTGGGAAGATGCATATAAAACTTCTCTTGCTGTTTTTCTTAGGAGTAGCTTATGTTGTGCCCCTTTCATGATTTCTCAACCTAGTGTTGAAATAACCATGAGAGACACCATATAACCCTGGTCTAAATCATTCCTTTCCTTTCTAAATAGCCATAGACTAAAATGTGCTGAGATGTTGTCAACCAAACATTCCTTTCTTTTCAAATAGCCATGGTTTAAAATGTGCTGAGATGTCGTCAACCAAACATTCCTTTCCTTTCTAAATAGCCATAGACTAAAATGTGCTGAGATGTCGTCAACCAAACATTCCTTTCTTTTCAAATAGCTATGGTCTAAAATGTGCTGAGATGTCGTCAAACAAACATTCCTTTCCTTTTCAAATAGCCATGGTTTAAAATGTGCTGAGGTGTCGTCAAACAAACATTCCTTTCTTTTCAAATAGCCATGGTATAAAATGTGCTGAGGTGTCATCAACCAAACATTCCTTTCTTTTCAAATAGCCATGGTCTAAAATGTGCTGAGGTGTCATCAACCAAACATTCCTTTCTTTTTCAAATAGCCATGGTTTAAAATGTGCTGAGATGTCGTCAAACAAACATTCCTTTCTTTTTCAAATAGCCATGGTTTAAAATGTGCTGAGATGTCGTCAACCAAACATTCCTTTCTTTTTCAAATAGCCATGGTTTAAAATGTGCTGAGGTGTCGTAAAACAAACATTCCTTTCTTTTCAAATAGCCATGGTATAAAATGTGCTGAGGTGTCATCAACCAAACATTCCTTTCTTTTCAAATAGCCATGGTCTAAAATGTGCTGAGGTGTCATCAACCAAACATTCCTTTCTTTTTCAAATAGCCATGGTTTAAAATGTGCTGAGCTGTCGTCAAACAAACATTCCTTTCTTTTTCAAATAGCCATGGTTTAAAATGTGCTGAGGTGTCGTCAAACAAACATTCCTTTCTTTTCAAATAGCCATGGTTTAAAATGTGCTGAGATGTCGTCAAACAAACATTCCTTTCTTTTCAAATAGCTATGATCTAAAATGTGCTGAGGTGTCGTCAAACAAACATTCCTTTCCTTATGGATTTGTTTGCCTGTAAATCACTGCTGTGCCGTTATGACACATCCATCCCAGAATCCATCCATCATGGCTCTCCTTAATGGCGGCCACTGATTGCCAATACTGGATGATAATTAAGCCTCTAAAGATTATTTATGAAGACAAATTTGGCGAACATTTATTGGAGATTATTTTAACCACATATAACTGGAATCAATGAAAACCAATTTAGTACTTAGCTGTATAATACTCTTAGTATTTGTCACCATGGTGTAAGATTACACCAGTTCAGCTGCTATTTCTTTTCCTTTATGTTGTGAATGCCCTGTATATAGTGTGTGTGTATATAACCTGATAATGGCATGTTTCAGAGTACAGAATTCTGAAGAAAAAATTAAGCAAATGTTTGTTTAATGACCCCTCAGCACATAGTTTCAAACAGCAGCTTTAAGGCCCATACAGACTGGATGTGGCAGGTGTGTTTCAAACAGCAGCTTTAAGGCCCATACATACTGGATGTGGCAGGTGTGTTTCAAACAGCAGCTTTAAGGCCCACACATACTGGATGTGGCAGGTGTGTTTCAAACAGCAGCTTTAAGGCCCACACATACTGGATGTGGCAGGTGTGTTTCAAACAGCAGCTTTAAGGCCCACACAGACTGGATGTGGCAGGTGTGTTTCAAACAGCAGCTTTAAGGCCCACACAGACTGGATGTGGCAGGTGTGTTTCAAACAGCAGCTTTAAGGCCCACACAGACTGGATGTGGCAGGTGTGTTTCAAACAGCAGCTTTAAGGCCCATACAGACTGGATGTGGCCGGTGTGTTTCAAACAGCAGCTTTAAGGCCCATACAGACTGGATGTGGCAGGTGTGTTTCAAACAGCAGCTTTAAGGCCCATACAGACTGGATGTGGCCGGTGTGTTTCAAACAGCAGCTTTAAGGCCCATACAGACTGGATGTGGCCGGTGTGTTTCAAACAGCAGCTTTAAGGCCCATACAGACTGGATGTGGCCGGTGTGTTTCAAACAGCAGCTTTAAGGCCCATACAGACTGGATGTGGCCGGTGTGTTTCAAACAGCAGCTTTAAGGCCCATACAGACTGGATGTGGCCGGTGTGTTTCAAACAGCAGCTTTAAGGCCCATACAGACTGGATGTGGCAGGTGTGTTTCAAACAGCAGCTTTAAGGCCCATACATACTGGATGTGGCAGGTGTGTTTCAAACAGCAGCTTTAAGGCCCATACATACTGGATGTGGCCGGTGTGTTTCAAACAGCAGCTTTAAGGCCCATACAGACTGGATGTGGCCGGTGTGTTTCAAACAGCAGCTTTAAGGCCCATACAGACTGGATGTGGCCGGTGTGTTTCAAACAGCAGCTTTAAGGCCCATACAGACTGGATGTGGCAGGTGTGTTTCAAACAGCAGCTTTAAGGCCCATACAGACTGGATGTGGCCGGTGTGTTTCAAACAGCAGCTTTAAGGCCCATACAGACTGGATGGGGCAGGTGTGTTTCAAACAGCAGCTTTAAGGCCCATACAGACTGGATGGGGCAGGTGTGTTTCAAACAGCAGCTTTAAGGCCCACACATACTGGATGTGGCCGGTGTGTTTCAAACAGCAGCTTTAAGGCCCACACATACTGGATGTGGCCGGTGTGTTTCAAACAGCAGCTTTAAGGCCCACACAGACTGGATGTGGCAGGTGTGTTTCAAACAGCAGCTTTAAGGCCCACACAGACTGGATGTGGCAGGTGTGTTTCAAACAGCAGCTTTAAGGCCCACACATACTGGATGTGGCAGGTGTGTTTCAAACAGCAGCTTTAAGGCCCACACAGACTGGATGTGGCAGGTGTGTTTCAAACAGCAGCTTTAAGGCCCACACATACTGGATGTGGCAGGTGTGTTTCAAACAGCAGCTTTAAGGCCCACACATACTGGATGTGGCAGGTGTGTTTCAAACAGCAGCTTTAAGGCCCATACAGACTGGATGTGGCAGGTGTGTTTCAAACAGCAGCTTTAAGGCCCACACAGACTGGATGTGGCAGGTGTGTTTCAAACAGCAGCTTTAAGGCCCACACAGACTGGATGTGGCAGGTGTGTTTCAAACAGCAGCTTTAAGGCCCACACAGACTGGATGTGGCCGGTGTGTTTCAAACAGCAGCTTTAAGGCCCATACAGACTGGATGTGGCCGGTGTGTTTCAAACAGCAGCTTTAAGGCCCATACAGACTGGATGTGGCCGGTGTGTTTCAAACAGCAGCTTTAAGGCCCATACAGACTGGGTGTGGCCGGTGTGTTTCAAACAGCAGCTTTAAGGCCCATACAGACTGGATGTGGCCGGTGTGTTTCAAACAGCAGCTTTAAGGCCCATACAGACTGGATGTGGCCGGTGTGTTTCAAACAGCAGCTTTAAGGCCCATACAGACTGGATGTGGCCGGTGTGTTTCAAACAGCAGCTTTAAGGCCCATACATACTGGATGTGGCCGGTGTGTTTCAAACAGCAGCTTTAAGGCCCATACAGACTGGATGTGGCCGGTGTGTTTCAAACAGCAGCTTTAAGGCCCATACAGACTGGATGTGGCCGGTGTGTTTCAAACAGCAGCTTTAAGGCCCATACAGACTGGATGGGGCAGGTGTGTTTCAAACAGCAGCTTTAAGGCCCATACAGACTGGATGGGGCAGGTGTGTTTCAAACAGCAGCTTTAAGGCCCATACAGACTGGATGTGGCCGGTGTGTTTCAAACAGCAGCTTTAAGGCCCACACATACTGGATGTGGCCGGTGTGTTTCAAACAGCAGCTTTAAGGCCCACACATACTGGATGTGGCCGGTGTGTTTCAAACAGCAGCTTTAAGGCCCACACAGACTGGATGTGGCAGGTGTGTTTCAAACAGCAGCTTTAAGGCCCACACAGACTGGATGTGGCAGGTGTGTTTCAAACAGCAGCTTTAAGGCCCACACAGACTGGATGTGGCAGGTGTGTTTCAAACAGCAGCTTTAAGGCCCACACAGACTGGATGTGGCAGGTGTGTTTCAAACAGCAGCTTTAAGGCCCACACATACTGGATGTGGCAGGTGTGTTTCAAACAGCAGCTTTAAGGCCCACACAGACTGGATGTGGCAGGTGTGTTTCAAACAGCAGCTTTAAGGCCCACACAGACTGGATGTGGCAGGTGTGTTTCAAACAGCAGCTTTAAGGCCCACACAGACTGGATGTGGCAGGTGTGTTTCAAACAGCAGCTTTAAGGCCCACACAGACTGGATGTGGCCGGTGTGTTTCAAACAGCAGCTTTAAGGCCCACACAGACTGGATGTGGCAGGTGTGTTTCAAACAGCAGCTTTAAGGCCCACACATACTGGATGTGGCAGGTGTGTTTCAAACAGCAGCTTTAAGGCCCACACAGACTGGATGTGGCAGGTGTGTTTCAAACAGCAGCTTTAAGGCCCACACATACTGGATGTGGCAGGTGTGTTTCAAACAGCAGCTTTAAGGCCCACACATACTGGATGTGGCAGGTGTGTTTCAAACAGCAGCTTTAAGGCCCACACAGACTGGATGTGGCAGGTGTGTTTCAAACAGCAGCTTTAAGGCCCACACAGACTGGATGTGGCAGGTGTGTTTCAAACAGCAGCTTTAAGGCCCACACAGACTGGATGTGGCAGGTGTGTTTCAAACAGCAGCTTTAAGGCCCACACAGACTGGATGTGGCCGGTGTGTTTCAAACAGCAGCTTTAAGGCCCACACAGACTGGATGTGGCCGGTGTGTTTCAAACAGCAGCTTTAAGGCCCATACAGACTGGATGTGGCCGGTGTGTTTCAAACAGCAGCTTTAAGGCCCATACAGACTGGGTGTGGCCGGTGTGTTTCAAACAGCAGCTTTAAGGCCCATACAGACTGGATGTGGCCGGTGTGTTTCAAACAGCAGCTTTAAGGCCCATACAGACTGGATGTGGCCGGTGTGTTTCAAACAGCAGCTTTAAGGCCCATACAGACTGGATGTGGCCGGTGTGTTTCAAACAGCAGCTTTAAGGCCCATACATACTGGATGTGGCCGGTGTGTTTCAAACAGCAGCTTTAAGGCCCATACAGACTGGATGTGGCCGGTGTGTTTCAAACAGCAGCTTTAAGGCCCATACAGACTGGATGTGGCCGGTGTGTTTCAAACAGCAGCTTTAAGGCCCATACAGACTGGATGTGGCAGGTGTGTTTCAAACAGCAGCTTTAAGGCCCATACAGACTGGATGGGGCAGGTGTGTTTCAAACAGCAGCTTTAAGGCCCATACAGACTGGATGGGGCAGGTGTGTTTCAAACAGCAGCTTTAAGGCCCATACAGACTGGATGTGGCCGGTGTGTTTCAAACAGCAGCTTTAAGGCCCACACATACTGGATGTGGCCGGTGTGTTTCAAACAGCAGCTTTAAGGCCCACACATACTGGATGTGGCCGGTGTGTTTCAAACAGCAGCTTTAAGGCCCACACATACTGGATGTGGCAGGTGTGTTTCAAACAGCAGCTTTAAGGCCCATACAGACTGGATGTGGCAGGTGTGTTTCAAACAGCAGCTTTAAGGCCCATACAGACTGGATGTGGCAGGTGTGTTTCAAACAGCAGCTTTAAGGCCCACACAGACTGGATGTGGCAGGTGTGTTTCAAACAGCAGCTTTAAGGCCCATACAGACTGGATGTGGCAGGTGTGTTTCAAACAGCAGCTTTAAGGCCCACACATACTGGATGTGGCAGGTGTGTTTCAAACAGCAGCTTTAAGGCCCACACAGACTGGATGTGGCAGGTGTGTTTCAAACAGCAGCTTTAAGGCCCACACAGACTGGATGTGGCAGGTGTGTTTCAAACAGCAGCTTTAAGGCCCACACAGACTGGATGTGGCAGGTGTGTTTCAAACAGCAGCTTTAAGGCCCACACAGACTGGATGTGGCCGGTGTGTTTCAAACAGCAGCTTTAAGGCCCATACAGACTGGATGTGGCAGGTGTGTTTCAAACAGCAGCTTTAAGGCCCATACAGACTGGATGTGGCCGGTGTGTTTCAAACAGCAGCTTTAAGGCCCACACATACTGGATGTGGCAGGTGTGTTTCAAACAGCAGCTTTAAGGCCCACACATACTGGATGTGGCAGGTGTGTTTCAAACAGCAGCTTTAAGGCCCATACATACTGGATGTGGCCGGTGTGTTTCAAACAGCAGCTTTAAGGCCCATACATACTGGATGTGGCCGGTGTGTTTCAAACAGCAGCTTTAAGGCCCACACATACTGGATGTGGCCGGTGTGTTTCAAACAGCAGCTTTAAGGCCCACACAGACTGGATGTGGCAGGTGTGTTTCAAACAGCAGCTTTAAGGCCCATACATACTGGATGTGGCCGGTGTGTTTCAAACAGCAGCTTTAAGGCCCATACAGACTGGATGTGGCAGGTGTGTTTCAAACAGCAGCTTTAAGGCCCATACAGACTGGATGTGGCAGGTGTGTTTCAAACAGCAGCTTTAAGGCCCATACAGACTGGATGTGGCCGGTGTGTTTCAAACAGCAGCTTTAAGGCCCATACAGACTGGATGTGGCCGGTGTGTTTCAAACAGCAGCTTTAAGGCCCATACAGACTGGATGTGGCCGGTGTGTTTCAAACAGCAGCTTTAAGGCCCATACAGACTGGATGTGGCCGGTGTGTTTCAAACAGCAGCTTTAAGGCCCATACAGACTGGATGTGGCCGGTGTGTTTCAAACAGCAGCTTTAAGGCCCATACAGACTGGATGTGGCCGGTGTGTTTCAAACAGCAGCTTTAAGGCCCATACAGACTGGATGTGGCAGGTGTGTTTCAAACAGCAGCTTTAAGGCCCATACAGACTGGATGTGGCCGGTGTGTTTCAAACAGCAGCTTTAAGGCCCATACATACTGGATGTGGCCGGTGTGTTTCAAACAGCAGCTTTAAGGCCCATACAGACTGGATGTGGCAGGTGTGTTTCAAACAGCAGCTTTAAGGCCCATACAGACTGGATGTGGCAGGTGTGTTTCAAACAGCAGCTTTAAGGCCCATACAGACTGGATGTGGCAGGTGTGTTTCAAACAGCAGCTTTAAGGCCCATACAGACTGGATGTGGCCGGTGTGTTTCAAACAGCAGCTTTAAGGCCCATACAGACTGGATGTGGCCGGTGTGTTTCAAACAGCAGCTTTAAGGCCCATACAGACTGGATGTGGCCGGTGTGTTTCAAACAGCAGCTTTAAGGCCCATACAGACTGGATGTGGCCGGTGTGTTTCAAACAGCAGCTTTAAGGCCCATACAGACTGGATGTGGCCGGTGTGTTTCAAACAGCAGCTTTAAGGCCCATACAGACTGGATGTGGCCGGTGTGTTTCAAACAGCAGCTTTAAGGCCCATACAGACTGGATGTGGCCGGTGTGTTTCAAACAGCAGCTTTAAGGCCCATACAGACTGGATGTGGCCGGTGTGTTTCAAACAGCAGCTTTAAGGCCCATACAGACTGGATGTGGCCGGTGTGTTTCAAACAGCAGCTTTAAGGCCCACACAGACTGGATGTGGCAGGTGTGTTTCAAACAGCAGCTTTAAGGCCCACACAGACTGGATGTGGCCGGTGTGTTTCAAACAGCAGCTTTAAGGCCCACACAGACTGGATGTGGCCGGTGTGTTTCAAACAGCAGCTTTAAGGCCCACACAGACTGGATGTGGCCGGTGTGTTTCAAACAGCAGCTTTAAGGCCCACACAGACTGGATGTGGCCGGTGTGTTTCAAACAGCAGCTTTAAGGCCCACACAGACTGGATGTGGCCGGTGTGTTTCAAACAGCAGCTTTAAGGCCCACACAGACTGGATGTGGCCGGTGTGTTTCAAACAGCAGCTTTAAGGCCCACACAGACTGGATGTGGCCGGTGTGTTTCAAACAGCAGCTTTAAGGCCCACACAGACTGGATGTGGCCGGTGTGTTTCAAACAGCAGCTTTAAGGCCCACACAGACTGGATGTGGCCGGTGTGTTTCAAACAGCAGCTTTAAGGCCCACACAGACTGGATGTGGCCGGTGTGTTTCAAACAGCAGCTTTAAGGCCCACACAGACTGGATGTGGCCGGTGTGTTTCAAACAGCAGCTTTAAGGCCCACACAGACTGGATGTGGCCGGTGTGTTTCAAACAGCAGCTTTAAGGCCCACACAGACTGGATGTGGCCGGTGTGTTTCAAACAGCAGCTTTAAGGCCCATACAGACTGGATGTGGCCGGTGTGTTTCAAACAGCAGCTTTAAGGCCCAGACATACTGGATGTGGCCGGTGTGTTTCAAACAGCAGCTTTAAGGCCCACACATACTGGATGTGGCCGGTGTGTTTCAAACAGCAGCTTTAAGGCCCACACATACTGGATGTGGCAGGTGTGTTTCAAACAGCAGCTTTAAGGCCCATACAGACTGGATGTGGCCGGTGTGTTTCAAACAGCAGCTTTAAGGCCCATACAGACTGGATGTGGCAGGTGTGTTTCAAACAGCAGCTTTAAGGCCCACACAGACTGGATGTGGCAGGTGTGTTTCAAACAGCAGCTTTAAGGCCCACACAGACTGGATGTGGCAGGTGTGTTTCAAACAGCAGCTTTAAGGCCCATACAGACTGGATGTGGCAGGTGTGTTTCAAACAGCAGCTTTAAGGCCCATACAGACTGGATGTGGCCGGTGTGTTTCAAACAGCAGCTTTAAGGCCCATACAGACTGGATGTGGCCGGTGTGTTTCAAACAGCAGCTTTAAGGCCCATACAGACTGGATGTGGCCGGTGTGTTTCAAACAGCAGCTTTAAGGCCCATACAGACTGGATGTGGCCGGTGTGTTTCAAACAGCAGCTTTAAGGCCCATACAGACTGGATGTGGCCGGTGTGTTTCAAACAGCAGCTTTAAGGCCCATACAGACTGGATGTGGCCGGTGTGTTTCAAACAGCAGCTTTAAGGCCCATACATACTGGATGTGGCCGGTGTGTTTCAAACAGCAGCTTTAAGGCCCATACAGACTGGATGTGGCAGGTGTGTTTCAAACAGCAGCTTTAAGGCCCACACAGACTGGATGGGGCAGGTGTGTTTCAAACAGCAGCTTTAAGGCCCATACAGACTGGATGGGGCAGGTGTGTTTCAAACAGCAGCTTTAAGGCCCATACAGACTGGATGGGGCAGGTGTGTTTCAAACAGCAGCTTTAAGGCCCATACAGACTGGATGTGGCCGGTGTGTTTCAAACAGCAGCTTTAAGGCCCACACAGACTGGATGTGGCCGGTGTGTTTCAAACAGCAGCTTTAAGGCCCACACAGACTGGATGTGGCCGGTGTGTTTCAAACAGCAGCTTTAAGGCCCACACAGACTGGATGGGGCAGGTGTGTTTCAAACAGCAGCTTTAAGGCCCATACAGACTGGATGGGGCAGGTGTGTTTCAAACAGCAGCTTTAAGGCCCATACAGACTGGATGTGGCCGGTGTGTTTCAAACAGCAGCTTTAAGGCCCACACAGACTGGATGTGGCCGGTGTGTTTCAAACAGCAGCTTTAAGGCCCACACAGACTGGATGTGGCAGGTGTGTCCATTTTGATGGTTGCATGAGTCAGGAACTTTGTTTTTGTTTAACACCACCTCTGAGCACCTTGATTTATTAATCATTATGTCAAACATTTCGTAATTCGGACATTATAATCTTAGTGAGGAAAAAGGCTACATTTTTCCATTAGTAGCAAGGGATCTTTTATATGCACTATCCCACAGACAAGATAGCACATACCATGGGCTTTGATATACCAGGCATGGTGCACTAACTGGAACGAGAAATAGCCCAATGGATCCACTGACAGGAATCGATCCCAGACCAACTGTGCATCAAGCGAGGACTGTAGCACTTGGCTACATCCTGCCTCGTACCAGCAAGAGACCCGAGCTGTAAGGTAAATAACGGAGTGCTCACCGTCATACACGAGTGCTGACATCTTGGTGCACGTCACATAGCGCTTCACCTCGGGTACCCGTGTATTATTCTCTATATCTACCAGCAAGAGACCCGACCTGTAAGGTAAATAACGGAGTGCTCACCGTCATACACGAGTGCTGACATCTTGGTGCACGTCACATAGCGCTTCACCTCGGGTACCCGTGTATTATTCTCTATATCTACCAGCAAGAGACCCGACCTGTAAGGTAAATAACCGTGTGCTCACCGTCATACACGAGTGCTGACATCTTGGTGCACGTCACGTAGCGCTTCACCTCGGGTACCCGTGTATTATTCTCTATATCTACCAGCAAGAGACCCGACCTGTAAGGTAAATAACCAAGTGCTCACCGTCATACACGAGTGCTGACATCTTGGTGCACGTCACGTAGCGCTTCACCTCGGGTACCCGTGTATTATTCTCTATATCTACCAGCAAGAGACCCGACCTGTAAGGTAAATAACCAAGTGCTCACCGTCATACACGAGTGCTGACATCTTGGTGCACGTCACATAGCGCTTCACCTCGGGTACCCGTGTATTATTCTCTATATCTACCAGCATGAGACCCGAGCTGTAAGGTAAATAACCAAGTGCTCACCGTCATACACGAGTGCTGACATCTTGGTGCACGTCACGTAGCGCTTCACCTCGGGTACCCGTGTATTATTCTCTTATATCTACCAGCAAGAGACATGAGCTGTAAGTTAAATAACGGAGTGCTCACCGTCATACATGAGCGCTGACATCTTGGTGCACGTCACATAGCGCTTCACCTCGGGTACCCGTGTATTATTCTCTATATCTACCAGCAAGAGACCCGAGCTGTAAGGTAAATAACCGAGTGCTCACCGTCATACACGAGTGCTGACATCTTGGTGCACGTCACATAGCGCTTCACCTCGGGTACCCGTGTATTATTCTCTATATCTACCAGCAAGAGACCCGACCTGTAAGGTAAATAACCGAGTGCTCACCGTCATACACGAGTGCTGACATCTTGGTGCACGTCACATAGCGCTTCACCTCGGGTACCCGTGTATTATTCTCTATATCTACCAGCAAGAGACCCGACCTGTAAGGTAAATAACCAAGTGCTCACCGTCATACACGAGTGCTGACATCTTGGTGCACGTCACATAGCGCTTCACCTCGGGTACCCGTGTATTATTCTCTATATCTACCAGCAAGAGACCCGACCTGTAAGGTAAATAACGGAGTGCTCACCGTCATACACGAGTGCTGACATCTTGGTGCACGTCACGTAGCGCTTCACCTCGGGTACCCGTGTATTATTCTCTATATCTACCAGCAAGAGACCCGACCTGTAAGGTAAATAACCCAGTGCTCACCGTCATACACGAGTGCTGACATCTTGGTGCACATCACGTAGCGCTTCACCTCGGGTACCCGTGTATTATTCTCTATATCTACCAGCAAGAGACCTGAGCTGTAAGGTAAATAACCGAGTGCTCACCGTCATACACGAGTGCTGACATCTTGGTGCACGTCACGTAGTGATTCACCTCGGGTACCCGTGTATTATTCTCTATATCTACCAGCAAGAGACCCGACCTGTAAGGTAAATAACCGAGTGCTCACCGTCATACATGAGCGCTGACATCTTGGTGCACGTCACGTAGTGCTTCACCTCGGGTACCCGTGTATTATTCTCTATATCTACCAGCAAGAGACCCGACCTGTAAGCTAAATAACCGAGTGCTCACCGTCATACATGAGCGCTGACATCTTGGTGCATGTCACGTAGTGCTTCACCTCGGGTACCCGTGTATTATTCTCTATATCTACCAGCAAGAGACCCGAGCTGTAAGGTAAATAACCGAGTGCTCACCGTCATACATGAACGCTGACATCTTGGTGCACGTCACGTAGTGCTTCACCTCGGGTACCCGTGTATTATTCTCTATATCTACCAGCAAGAGACCCGAGCTGTAAGGTAAATAACCGAGTGCTCACCGTCATACATGAGTGCTGACATCTTGGCACGCGTCACATAGTGCTTCACCTCGGGTACCCGTGTATTATTCTCTATATCTACCAGCAAGAGACCTGAGCTGTAAGGTAAATAACTCAGTGCTCACCATCATACATGAGTGCTGACATCTTGGCACGTGTCACGTCATCGTAGCGTTTCACCTCGAAGCCCATGTCCTGGAAGCGCTCCTCCAGCCTCTCTGCGTCCACATCGGTTCCCTCCCGCACCATCTGACCCGTCGAGCTGTCGAAGTTCTTGTTGTTGATGATCAGGAACAGGCCGCGACGCTTGAAGTTGAAGTTGTACTCGTTCGGTTCAGACGGTGCGCCTGGTCGAACATTTTTGGTATCAGCACTGAAAAAGAATGAAAAAAAAGAGATTCATATATCGAGTGATTAAATAGTGACAATGTGTGTATTATAATATATTTATAGGATATTGAATGAGCTTCCATTTTATATCATGTTTACCTCCAGAGTGAAATAATTTTTAATTTGCAATGAGCTTTAGCGAGTGACAATCAAAATTATTTTACATGGGACATAAATATGATTTGAAATAGTAGTGAGTTTGATATCCTATTTGTTACACAAAAAGGTTTAATTTATATCATTGAACTCATTTCACTGACATTCCAGTAAGGTCGTATTGCACCAATCATATCACATTCCACTTTACGTTCTAGTGGGTGGACACAATACAATTTTAACCATAATGATAATAATATGATTTCTTACACTAGACAGAGCATAATGAGAGATTTGTGGTGCAATACGATGACATGAGGGATGCAATATAACTCAGTTGCTGAAGCTGTAGGCCCGAAATGCCTTGGTACAAAGATTATATCTCCTCGCTGAAACCATTCTACAGCTGATTCTTTTTCATAACATGTGCACAGTGAACGCTGTGGAAGGTACTGTCATGTCTGTGGGAAAATGTGTGTATAAAATATCCTTTGCAACTAATGGAAAATGTAACATGTTTCTTCTGTAACTATGTGTCAGAATAATGACCAAATGTTTCCAATAGCCGATGATTAATAAATCAATATGTTTTTGTGGTGTTATTAAACAAAACAAACTTAACTTCACAACCTCTCTGAACTGAAGGCATGAAATAAAGAGTCAACTAAAATATTACATCATACATGTTTACAAGAACTAAGTATACTTTATGGACTTATTATTGTAATCTAATTAACAATAATTACATATCCAACTTCAGTCACAAAACTCAGCTTTATATCATGATTATACAACACACATGAGGTCCCGATGGATCGAACTCACTTTAGAGTACAGCAGGATTCAATTTGATGCTCGTATTGTGCAGACAGCACATGGCGACAAGCAAATCTGATCTGTGTGCATCAGCTGTCACCTACATTAGATTCATAATCCGGAGTAACATGTGTATATAACATCATGAATACGCACCAACGCTGTCAACTGAACTCTGGCTTGCTGTGGTGAAAATTGTCTCAACATACACAATCATGAAGTCAGCTGCAGACAGCACAGGATATTTATCTGTATGTGACATTTCTCACCTCTAGTCAGCTGCAGACAGCACAGAGTATTTATCTGTATGTGACATTTCTCACCTCTAGTCAGCTGCAGACAGCACAGAGTATTTATCTGTATGTGACATTTCTCACCTCTAAATTCAATTTTCACCTCTAAACTCAGTTTTCAAACTAAATGTACTGATGAATCACCAGGGTGAAAGTTAAAGTTAAAGTTTAACAACGCTACTAGAGCACATTGATTAATTAATCATCAGCTGTTGGATGTGAAACATTTGATAATTCTGACCTAGCAGTCATCAGAGGAAAAGGGATGTTTTGTATGCACTTTCCCACAGACAGGAAAGTACATACCACGGCTTTTGATCAGTTGAACAAGAAAACCCCCAATCATTTGAATGAAGGAAATGTTTTATTTATCGACCCATTCAACACATTTTATTTACAGTTATATGGTGTTGGACATATGGTTAAGGACTACACCGATATTGAGAGAGGTAACCTGCTGTCGCCACTTCATGGGCTATGTTTTTCGATTAGCAGCAAGGGATCTTTTATATGCACAATCCCACAGACAGGATAGCACATACCTCGGCCTTTGATGTACCAGTCATGGTGCACTGGCTGGAGCAAGAAATAGCCCAATGGGTCCATTGACGTTGATCAATCCCAAAGCGAGCGTGCATCAAGCAAGCGCTTTGCCACTCAGCTACGTCTCGCCCCTAGTTGAATGAATCCACTGAGGTGGTTCGAACCTGCGATACAAGCACCTCAGGTGAGAGCTCAACCGACTGAGCTAATTGCCACCACTTTATTTACTCTTTTTTGAGAGATGGAATTTATCTCAGTTGATTGGGGATTTCCACTTGCTGAGGGTGAATTCATTCTGTATGAATGGATGGATGGATGGATTGGGGTATGGTTGTTTGGATGGATAGATAAATGGATGGATAAATTGATAAATGGGTGTATGGTTGGATGAATGAATGGATGGATGGATGGGGGTATGGTTGTGTGGATGGATGATGGATGGATGGATGGATGGATGGGTGTATGATTATCAATTTATGAATTGATGGATGATAGTCAATGGATGAATGGATGGATGGATGGGTGTATGGTTTGATGAATGGATGGATGGATGGGTGTATGGTTTTATGAATGAATGGATGAGTGTATGGTTTTATGAATGGATGGATGGATGGGTGTATGGTTTTATGAATGGATGGATGAATGGGGATGGGTGTATGGTTTTATGAATGGATGGATGGGTGTATGGGGACTGGATGGATGCTTGGGTGTATGGTTTTATGAATGGATGGATGGGTGGGTGTATGGTTTTATGGTTGGGTTGTATGATGAATGGATGGATGCTTGGGTGTATGGTTTTATGAATGGATGGATGGATGGGTGTATGGTTTTATGAATGGATGGATGAATGGGGATGGATGAATGGATGTATGGTTTTATGAATGGATGGATGGGTGTATGGTTTTATGACTAGATGGATGCTTGGGTGTATGGTTTTATGAATGGATGGATGGGTGGGTGTATGGTTTTATGAATGGATGGATGGATGGGTGTATGGTTTTATGAATGGATGGATGCTTGGGTGTATGGTTTTATGAATGGATGGATGGATGGGTGTATGGTTTTATGAATGGATGGATGAATGGATGGATGAATGGATGTATGGTTTTATGAATGGATGGATGGGTGTATGGTTTTATGACTGGATGGATGCTTGGGTGTATGGTTTTATGAATGGATGGATGGGTGGGTGTATGGTTTTATGAATGGATGGATGGGTGGGTGTATGGTTTTATGAATGGGTGGGTGGATGGTTTAATGATGGATGGAATGACAGGGTGCATGGTTTTAATGCATGGATGGGTGTATGGTTTTATGAATGCATGGATGGATGGATGGGTGTATGGTTTTATGAATGAATGGATGGATGGATGGGTGTATGGTTTTATGAATGGATGGATAGGTGTATGGTTTTATGAATGGATGGATGGATGGATGGATGGATGGATGGATGGATGGATGGATGGATGGATGGATGGATGGATGGATGGATGGGGTAATGAATGGATGAATGGATGGATGGATGGATGGATGGATGGGTGAATGGATTGGGGTATGGTTGTGTGGATGGATGGATGGATGGATGGGTGTATGAGTGTATGATTGTATGAATGGATGGATGAATGGATAGATGGATGCGGGTATGGTTGTGTGGATGGATGGATGGATGGAGTTATGGATGGATGGATGGATAGATGGGGTATGGTTGTGGATGGATGAATGATGGATGTATGAATGATGGATGTATGGATGGATGGATGGATGGATGGATGGATGGGTGTTTGTGTGAATTGGATAATGACTGGATGGAATGTTTAGAATTATGGGATGCTAGATGGATAGTGAAAGCTGGATGGATTAATCATCAGGGTGAATGGGTGAAGGGTGGACAGATGGATAGATAAACATATATAGACACTACAGTATTCTGTCCACGTCTCCCTGTTAATGACATTATACTCTGGCCATTATACAGAACAATCGGGCGCCAGACAAATATTCACCCTCACACCGATGATGAATTTATTCATATTTTCTCCACTTCACATGTCACAAGGAGTTTTCGTTATGATGTACCTGACACTTAGTGATGTGACTCAAACAACACACAGGCAAATCTCGAGTAGTCTGGTGTAGTACCAGACAAATCGTCATGACATAATTAACACAAACCAGTCTACAGTCATAACAACACACACCAACAAATCTTGAGTAGTCTGGTGTATTAACAGACAACCTGTTGTGATACAATTAACACAAACCAGTCTACAGTCATAACAACACAGACAGACAAATCTCAAGTAGTCTGGTGTATTACCAGACAAACCGTCATGACATAGTTAACACAAACCAGTCTACAGTCATAACAACACAGACAGACAAATCTCGAGTAGTCTGGTGTATTACCAGACAAACCGTCATGACATAGTTAACACAAACCAGTCTACAGTCATAACAACACAGACAGACAAATCTCAAGTAGTCTGGTGTATTACCAGACAAACCGTCATGACATAGTTAACACAAACCAGTCTACAGTCATAACAACACAGACAGACAAATCTCGAGTAGTCTGGTGTATTACCAGACAAACCGTCATGACATAGTTAACACAAACCAGTCTACAGTCATAACAACACAGACAGACAAATCTCGAGTAGTCTGGTGTATTACCAGACAAACCGTCATGACATAGTTAACACAAACCAGTCTACAGTCATAACAACACAGACAGACAAATCTCGAGTAGTCTGGTGTATTACCAGACAAACCGTCGTAATACAATTAACGCAAACCAGTCTACAGTCATAACACAGACAGACAAATCTTGAGTAGTCTGGTGTATTACCAGACAAACCGTCATGATACAATTAACCCGTCTACAGTCATACAGAACCCGTCTACAGTCATGCAGAGCCAGTCTACAAGTTTGAATAATTGCTAGCCAACATTTTGTAGGAAATTAATCATGCTGACTTTCTGCTCTTTTGCTAGTTTTCCTTTATTTTTCACTTGTTTACATGCAGGTACGTTTTTGTGTGACATTTTACAAACCTTTGCACATGCATGCATGGTATTGGGATGTTTTTTTTTTTTGTTTTTTTATTTTTTTTGTTGTTGTTGTTGTTATGTTTTTTTAGGGGAGTGGATGGGTTGCATTTTTGTGCTTTTGTAATATTTGCCAAATGAAATTTCTTTAATAATTTATTTTTCAATTTGCTATTTTTTTTAAATTTGAATAAGATTTCAAAACACATTTCTTTTTGTGAATAAATGGAAATTCTGGAATTTTTTTTTTTAATTTTTTTTGTTTTGGTCTGTATGGTTTGGTTTGGTGTGTGTGTTTTTTTTCTAATTAAAAAATAAAAATAAAATATTAATTAAAAAAATAAAATAAACATACATGTAGCTAGTCAACATCTGGATATGTTTTCTGTTGGGTTTTTTCTTTTCTTTTACAAGTTTTTGCACATTTCTACAATTTATTTGCTGTAAACATTTTGTGTTTGTACGCAAGTTTTACTAGCATATTTTGACATAAATTCTGCATGTTTTTATGTTCATTTATGTTAAGTTTTTGTGTTATGTCATGTTTGCCAAATGATATTTTTTAAATTACATTTTACAACTGTCGTTTTTTTAACTTATATAATTATTTGAAATAAAACTACTTCAAAAGACGTCATATATATGAAGTTATATAAGATATTTTAAAAAGCAGACTGTTCGACAATATCAGAAGCTTATATGTTTCTAGTGACTTAAACCCCACTCTTATATATGATGCTATATAAGATATTTTAAAAAGCAGACTATTCAACAATATCAGAAGCTTATATGTTCCTAGTGACATAAACCCCACTCTTATATTAGATGTTATATAAGATATTTTAAAAAGCAGACTGTTCGACAATATCAGAAGCTTATATGTTTCTAGTGACATAAACCCCACTCTTATATATGATGTTATATAAGATATTTTAAAAAGCAGACTGTTCGACAATATCAGAAGCTTATATGTTCCTAGTGACATAAATCCCACTCTTATATTAGATGTTATATAAGATATTTTAAAAAGCAGACTGTTCGACAATATCAGAAGCTTATATGTTCCTAGTGACATAAACCCCACTCTTATATATGATGTTATATAAGATATTTTAAAAAGCAGACTATTCGACAATATCAGAAGCTTATATGTTCCTAGTGACATAAATCCCACTCTTATATTAGATGTTATATAAGATATTTTAAAAAGCAGACTGTTCGACAATATCAGAAGCTTATATGTTCCTAGTGACATAAATCCCACTCTTATATTAGATGTTATATAAGATATTTTAAAAAGCAGACTGTTCGACAATATCAGAAGCTTATATGTTCCTAGTGACATAAACCCCACTCTTATATTAGATGTTATATAAGATATTTTAAAAAGCAGACTGTTCGACAATATCAGAAGCTTATATGTTCCTAGTGACATAAACCACTCTTATATTAGATGTTATATAAGATATTTTAAAAAGCAGACTGTTCGACAATATCAGAAGCTTATATGTTCCTAGTGACATAAACCCCACTCTTATATTAGATGTTATATAAGATATTTTAAAAAGCAGACTATTCGACAATATCAGAAGCTTTATATGTTTCTAGTGACATAAACCCCACTGTTATGTTAGATGTAATTTTGTGCTAAATGTTTCAGTGTGCACGGACCTTTAATATTTATTTCTCCCTTGACACAGACAAGTTACGTTCCAGGACACAGACAGCAATATTCCTCTATGTCATTTAAGTCCAGGAATAGGAACTAAATGAACCGAACCAGACTTCTGAAAGATGGTTAAAAGAAGTGGAGTTTTTTAATGTCCGAGATGCTGACTGAGACAGGACCACTGGCTGTCTGGTTCTCTCTCCTCACAACTTGATTAGGTAACGGTGGATCAAAAACATTTCTACACCAAATAGTTTCAACTGAATTTTCTCTTTCAGTGTTGTGTTAAGGAAAAATAAAATATATTTCTATCAAAGGGAGTTTTATGCAAATATTTGTACAGCAAGTCTGAGCAAATGGACTGAAATTGCTGAATAAATGCTGTAAGTGATAAATTGGAGTGATCTTGGTGTAGTTTCATTAGTTTTGTTGACATGGTAATCAACAGCTGGATGGAGGCAGGTCAACAACAGAAGGTTGTGTATGTTATCTCTAGCACTAATGATTTTCTCAGTGGTCCAACACCATGTCTTGACCAGTCAATTAAATCAGCCTCTATCTGTAGACAGCTAGCTAAACAAGGGACACACAAGGATTCTCAATCTGTGCTTTCAGGGGACAGGAAATAAACATTTGTTTAACAACACCAAAACACATTTTATTTTAAACAGCAGCCATTTGGTGTCTGATATATTGGCATTTTAAACAGCAGCTATTTGGTGTCTGACATATTGGTATTTTAAACAGCAGCTATTTGGTGTCTGATATATTGGTATTTTAAACAGCAGCTATTTGATGTCTGACATATTGGTATTTTAAACAGCAGCTATTTGGTGTCTGATATATTGGTATTGTAAACAGCAGGTATTTGGTGTCTGACATATTGGTATTTTAAACAGCAGCTATTTGGTGTCTGATATATTGGTATTGTAAACAGCAGGTATTTGGTGTCTGACATATTGGTATTTTAAACAGCAGGTATATATATATATAAACCATCGCTGCTGCTACTGGATCAAGAAAAGTGCAGGACACATGTCTCTCTTTCTCCCCCAACCCCCAAAGTGATATTGGTATTTTAAACAGCAGCTATTTAGTGTCTGATATATTGGTATTTTAAACAGCAGCTATTTAGTGTCTGACATACTGGTATTTTAAACAGCAGTTATTTGCTGTCTGACATATTGGTATTTTAAAAAACAGCTATTTGGTATCTAATATATTGGTATTTCAAACAGCAGCTAGTTGGTGTCTGATATATTGGTATTTCAAACAGCAGATATTTGGTGTTTGATATATTGGTATTTCAAACAGCAGCTATTTGGAAAAAAAGAAAGAAATGTTTTATTTAATGACGCACTCAACACATTTTATTTACAGTTATATGGCATCAGACATATGGTTAAGGACCACACAGATTTTGAGAGGAAACCTGCTGTTGCCACTACATGGGCTACTCTTCCGATTAGCAGCAAGGGATCTTTTATTTGCGCTTCCCACAGGCAGGATAGCACAAACCATGGCCTTTGTTGAACCAGTTATGGATCACTGGTCGGTGCAAGTGGTTTACACCTACCTATTAAGCCTTGCGGAGCACTCACTCAGGGTTTGGAGTCGGTATTTGGATTAAAAATCCCATGCCTCGACTGGGATCCGAACCCAGTACCTACCAGCCTGTAGACCGATGGCCTAAACACGATGCCACCGAGGCCGGTAAGCAGCTATTTGGGGTCTGATATATTGGTATTTCAAACAGCAGCTATATGTTATCTGACATATTCAGTGGAGTAAGAAGGTGCCAAAAAGTGTGTAGGGAACACACACACACACACACACACACACACACACACATTTTATATTATATATATATATATATATATATATATATATATAAACCATCGCTGCTGTTATTGGATAAAAAAAGTGGGGGCACATGTCCCTCTGCCCCGTCCCCACCCCACCCCACCCCCCAGTGATATTGGTATTTTAAACAGCAGCTATTTGGTGTCTGATATATTGGTGTTTTAAACAGCAGCTATTTGGTGTCTGATATATTGGTATTTTCACACTTGGTAGACAGTGAGAGAAGAAACCTGCTGCCACCATATAGGCTATACTCCCACCTGAGCCAAGCAGTAAGGGATCCTTTAAGATTAACATCATGCAACACCAGTGCAGCATTTAAACAGCCATGCCAAGATCTCCTTAATAAATACACCACACGTACAGCACAGTGTTCAAAATAAGCACTTTGGAACAGCCCTGACAGAAAACCATTAAGAAAAGCTTTATGTGATTATTAGTAAAAACAGCAAGTAATAAAGTATGAAAATGTCACTACATAAATCTGGCTTTGCCTAATGGAGCAGGTGATGTTTGTGTTCGGTATGTCATAACTAATCTCTTGTATTATTGCCACTAATCAATTCCCCCAGCATTCACTGGTATCTCACAAACAGTCTCCACTGAAACTGTTACAATCTCCCTCTATCTTTAAAATATTCCTTCCTTCACATCTCTTTTATCTCTTTATCAATGTCCATCAAGACAATTTTTCCTTTCATTATTAGTTTATGTTCAATAAATGTTCAAGCACACTGTCCTGGGCATACACCTCAGCTATCTGGGCTAGTTGTCCAGGACTCTGGCTAATGGTTACATGTACTTGTTTGTCATCAATGGGAGAGGAGTCTGTATATATAGTGGTCTTACACTTTCCTTTGAGCCATTAAAACTTATTCAGGCTAAGAGCTGCATGGTACTGAGATTTGAACCCATTGCCTACCAGCGTTAATTTTGATGGCTTAATTAATATATATATATATATATATATATATATATATATATATATAGACACACACACACACACACACACACAACAGAAGCCAGTTGACATTTTCTCTCTTCTCTGCTGTGTAATGTATATGCAATTGCACAAAGGTCTGTTAATATGTTTTTATTATAAAACTGCTGTACTGTTCCATGTCTTTTTGAAGATATTAAACCTGGTCAGTCTACTATCATTTCATATCAGGCTCTGTGTTACAGTGTGTCTGCCTGTCCACAGGATAAGCACATCTAAAAATCCACCAACATTTTCACTTCTTTAAATAAGTTGAACATTGCAGGGCGGGGGTGGGTAACTGCAGGGCAGGAGGTGGACCACTGCAGGGCAGGAGGTGGACCACTGCAGGGCAGGAGGTGGACCACTAACTACTGCAGGGCAGGAGGTGGACCACTGCAGGGCAGGAGGTGGACCACTGCAGGGCAGGAGGTGGACCACTGCAGGGCAGGAGGTGGACCACTGACCACTGCAGGGCAGGAGGTGGACCACTGCAGGGCAGGAGGTGGACCACTGACCACTGCAGGGCAGGAGGTGGACCACTGCAGGGCAGGAGGTGGACCACTGCAGGGCAGGAGGTGGACTGGACCACTGCAGGGCAGGAGGTGGACCACTGCAGGGCAGGAGGTGGACCACTGCAGGGCAGGAGGTGGACCACTGCAGGGCAGGAGGTGGACCACTGCAGGGCAGGAGGTGGACCACTGACCACTGCAGGGCAGGAGGTGGACCACTGCAGGGCAGGAGGTGGACCACTGACCACTGCAGGGCAGGAGGTGGAACACTGCAGGGCAGGTGGTGGACCACTGACCACTGCAGGGCAGGAGGTGGACCACTGCAGGGCAGGAGGTGGACCACTGCAGGGCAGGAGGTGGAACACTGCAGGGCAGGAGGTGGATCACTGCAGGGCAGGAAGTGGAACACTGCAGGGCAGGAGGTGGACCACTGACCACTGCAGGGCAGGAGGTGGACCACTGACCACTGCAGGGCAGGAGGTGGACCACTGACCACTGCAGGGCAGGAGGTGGACCACTGCAGGGCAGGAGGTGGACCACTGACCACTGCAGGGCAGGAGGTGGACCACTGCAGGGCAGGAGGTGGACCACTGACCACTGCAGGGCAGGAGGTGGACCACTGCAGGGCAGGAGGTGGACCACTGACCACTGCAGGGCAGGAGGTGGACCACTGCAGGGCAGGTGGTGGACCACTGCAGGGCAGGAGGTGGACCACTGACCACTGCAGGGCAGGAGGTGGACCACTGACCACTGCAGGGCAGGTGGTGGACCACTGCAGGGCAGGAGGTGGACCACTGCAGGGCAGGAGGTGGACCACTGCAGGGCAGGAGGTGGACCACTGACCACTGCAGGGCAGGTGGTGGACCACTGCAGGGCAGGAGGTGGACCACTGCAGGGCAGGAGGTGGACCACTGCAGGGCAGGAGGTGGACCACTGACCACTGCAGGGCAGGTGGTGGACCACTGCAGGGCAGGAGGTGGACCACTGACCACTGCAGGGCAGGTGGTGGACCACTGCAGGGCAGGAGGTGGACCACTGCAGGGCAGGAGGTGGACCACTGCAGGGCAGGTGGTGGACCACTGCAGGGCAGGAGGTGGACCACTGCAGGGCAGGAGGTGGACCACTGCAGGGCAGGTGGTGGACCACTGCAGGGCAGGAGGTGGACCACTGCAGGGCAGGAGGTGGACCACTGCAGGGCAGGTGGTGGACCACTGCAGGGCAGGAGGTGGACCACTGCAGGGCAGGAGGTGGACCACTGCAGGGCAGGTGGTGGACCACTGCAGGGCAGGAGGTGGACCACTGCAGGGCAGGAGGTGGACCACTGCAGGGCAGGAGGTGGACCACTGACCACTGCAGGGCAGGAGGTGGACCACTGACCACTGCAGGGCAGGAGGTGGACCACTGCAGGGCAGGAGGTGGACCATTTGAATTTAGGACAAGTCATAAAAACAATGACAACACACTGACCAAACTATTATTTATTCATTGATTTAGCTCTTGATTGACAGTTTTGTTTTAATTGTGTGTATATTTGACTACTTAATGAGAGACAATATCACATCTGACAGTTTTGTTTTAATTGAGTGTATATTTGACTACTTAATGAGAGACAATATCACATGGACAGTTTTGTTTTAATTGTGTGTATATTGGACTACTTAATGAGAGACAATATCACATCTGACAGTTTTGTTTTAATTGTGTATATATTTGACTACTTAATGAGAGACAATATCACATCTGACATGGGACACGCACAACCAGATAAGAGGCATTTGCCATTCCAAACAAGTGGAAAAGAAAGAAAGGAATGTTTTATTTAACGACGCACTGAACACATTTTATTTACAGTTATATGGCGTCAGACATATGGTTAAGGACCACACAGATTTTGAGAGGAAACCCGCTGTCGCCACTACATGGGCTACTCTTTCCGATTAGCAGCAAGGGATCTTTTATTTGGGCTTCCCACAGGCAGGATCCAAACAAGTGGATGTCTGAAGTTAGGTGGAGTCCTGTTATAATGACAGGTATTGTCTAAACTGAACAATTCAGCCACGGACGATGGCCATCTTGATGCCTGTGACTACCTGACAATACACTGATGACATTCATGAAGTGCACTCTTCACGTGACTACCTGACAACACTAAGGACGTTCATGAAGTGCACACTTCACAGCATACTTCAACTGGGCAGTGATTATCTCTTGATATCGACAGCAAATGTTCATAGGTCATTTATTAAACTCTTAAGAATATCGACGTTTTGCTACATACACAAAGTGGTCACTTTGTGGGTGATCGAACCATCCTAATGAAGCCAAGGCTGATCGGGTGGCTGTCTCATAGCGTAACTAGAAAGACTGGTCTTAATTAGCATGATTAGAGGACAATTGATCTTAACTACAATGATTATAAGTCTCAATCGAACTTCTATCTTCTACAGTGCATACATCCAATTATACCAAATGTATGTTTATCCCCTTCTCACTATGATTTGTAAAAACACCAGACAGCTCAATGTACTGTTGTCCACTTCTCACTAAGATATGTGTAAAAACACCAGATGGCTCAATGTACTGTTGTCCACTTCTCACTATGATATGTGTAAAAACACCAGACAGCTCAATGTACTGTTGTCCACTTCTCACTAAGATATGTGTAAAAACACCAGATGGCTCAATGTACTGTTGTCCACTTCTCACTATGATATGTGTAAAAACACCAGACAGCTCAATGTACTGTTGTCCACTTCTCACTATGATATGTGTAAAAACACCAGACAGCTCAATGTACTGTTGTCCACTTTTCACTATATGTTTAAAACACCAGACGGCTCAATGTACTGTTGTCCACTTCTCACTATGATATGTTTAAAACACCAGACGGCTCAATGTACTGTTGTCCACTTCTCACTATGATATGTTTAAAACACCAGACGGCTCAATGTACTGTTGTCCACTTCTCACTATAATATGTTTAAAACACCAGATGGCTCAATGTACTGATGTCCACTTCTCACTAAGATATGTTTAAAACACCAGGGCCCGTGCTTATAAAACTTAAAGTCTAGACTTTAATAAAGTCCAGACTTTAATGTAATGCTATTTGAATGGCGTTGCCATGACGTTAAAGTCTGGACTTCATTAAAGTCTAGACTTCAAGGTTTATAAGCACGGGGCCACATGGCTCAATGTACTGTTGTCCACTTTTCACTATGATATGTGTAAAAACATCAGATGGCTCAATGTACTGTTGTCCACTTTTCACTATGATATGTTTAAAACACCAGACAGCTCAATGTACTGTTGTCCACTTCTCACTAAGATATGTGTAAAAACACCAGATGGCTCAATGTACTGTTGTCCACTTCTCACTATGATATGTTTAAAACACCAGGGCCCGTGCTTATAAAACTTAAAGTCTAGACTTTAATAAAGTCCAGACTTTAATGTAATGCTATTTGAATGGCGTTGCCATGACGTTAAAGTCTGGACTTCATTAAAGTCTAGACTTCAAGGTTTATAAGCACGGGGCCAGATGGCTCAATGTACTGTTGTCCACTTTTCACTATGATATGTGTAAAAACATCAGATGGCTCAATGTACTGTTGTCCACTTTTCACTATGATATGTGTAAAAACATCAGATGACTCAATGTACTGTTGTCTACTTTTCACTATGATATGTGTAAAAACATCAGATGGCTCAATGTACTGTTGTCCACTTTTCACTACAATATGTGTAAAAACATCAGATGGCTCAATGTACTGTTGTCCACTTCTCACTACAATATGTTTAAAACACCAGACGGCTCAATGTACTGTTGTCCACTTCTCACTATGATATGTGTATAAAAACACCAGACAGTTCAATGTTTGCTTCTCACTATGATACAGGGGCCTGGCTTCCATATACACAGGTACGCACCTGAGATTACAAATATGTATATTTTTAATGATGTAAATGTGTGTATGCTCTATGCCAATAGAGTTTTATTCCATCACTGAAAAAGTCTGTGTACCACCTGAAAATCCCCAGCTAGGCTCCCGTGATACGTCTAAAAACACCAGATGGCTCACATTATACTTATTGCACCTAATACGGAGACATGATAGCTGAACAAGTACCATATTAAATGATATACTATATAATGTATGAATGAATGTTACCAACAGAACTGGAATGGAATCAGTGAATTCACTAAAGGAAAAATTAACTCCACTTATTTTCAATTTTGAAGATTTGGACATATTATGACTTTTAATTGAGTAGTCATTGTCAACCTCCACTTTGTAATGGTAGTTTTCATAGACAGATTACACCTACATTGAGAGAACTTTAAAACATGTTTTCCAATAAAATGTGTGGAGTTGGGCCCTTACTAAATTAATCTATTAGGCTGGGTTTGTTGGGGGGTTCGGGTGGGAGGGTTGGGGTTTTTTTTGGGGGGGTAGGGGGTTGGGAGGAGTCTTGGTTTTTTTTGTTTGGGGGGGGGGGGGGGTGCATATGTTTTCTTTCTTTTTTTAGTTTTTATTGGGGTGTGTGTGGGGTTTTTTAATATATATAGCATACCTAGTCATATGTGTCCAGCCAAACCTGAATCACTCACTTGTACCTGTATTAAGAAGCTACCTGTCTAGAGAGGGCAGTTTACTATAACACAGTGCCTGATTACAGGATAATGGATTAACTGACAGACATTCTTCCTATGTATGTAATTGAACCACACCATCAACCATCACATTGCATGCCAGGTCTAGTTATGTGTGTACATGTTTACATCTAAAATAATAGGAATCCACATGTTCCTACACTTGGTACACATGGAACATTTTGTTTTCAAAATCTTGATTAGCAATATATCTCTAGTCAACTAAAAATTGATTAGTAACTACTATTTACTGTTTTAAAATTGTGTATAGTAATCTCTGAAACTACAGCGAATTGTAACACAATACTGAATAAAATGTCCTGGATATAACTTATATATTGTGTCATTACATGGCAGAGAATGCCTATTTAATGTTTTAAAATTGTGTATAGTAATCTCTGAAACTACAGCAAATTGTAACACAATACTGAATAAAATGTCCTGGATATAAATTATATATTGTGTCATTACATGGCAGAGAATGCCTATTTAATGTTTTAGAATTGTGTATAGTAATCTCTGAAACTACAGCGAATTGTAACACAATACTGAATAAAATGTCCTGGATATAACTTATATATTGTGTCATTACATGGCAGAGAATGCCTATTTAATGTTTTAGAATTGTGTATAGTAATCTCTGAAACTACAGCGAATTGTAACACAATACTGAATAAATGTCCTGGATATAACTTATATATTGTGTCAACTACATGGCAGAGAATGCCTATTTAATGTTTTAGAATTGTGTATAGTAATCTCTGAAACTACAGCGAATTGTAACACAATACTGAATAAATGTCCTGGATATAACTTATATATTGTGTCATTACATGGCAGAGAATGCCTATTTAATGTTTTAGAATTGTGTATAGTAATCTCTGAAACTACAGCGAATTGTAACACAATACTGAATAAAATGTCCTGGATATAACTTATATATTGTGTCATTACATGGCAGAGAATGCCTATTTAATGTTTTAAAATTGTGTAGCAATCTCTAAAATAAGTGTAGCAAATCTTGACACAATATAGAACTAAATTTTCCCTGCATGGCTCTATAAACCTTCCACCGGAATGGGTAAATACTTGACATTACACACACACGCACACACGCACACACACACACACGCACATATATGCTGGACTAAACAGGTCCATTTATTTGGTCTAATTGGTCAACACACCATTGACAATATCCTTCCTGTATGTGTAATGCGATATTGATCAGAACGTGTATGTGTACTCTCTAGATCAGCTATGGTACAGTATATACATGTATATACCCAGGGCAATATGTAAATTGACAGATAAAAACAGAACAACGTGCACACATTATAGCCAGCTCTTGATTCTAAGCCTGTAACTCCTCACCAATTTGCTTAATTCACGTGGCCTTCACTTCAAAGTCAACAGGCTTAAAAAGAAAGGTCGAAATGGTTTACTTGAAGACAAAAACTAAAGACTGGAAAATCATTATCAATCAATAGCATTTAACAAAATGGCTGGCATTAGTGATCTTGACTTGCCATATTGACCAGTCGAGTCACTTACACACAGCCGCCATACAGAAAGCACACATGAACAAAGATTTTCAAATAAATGGAAATTACTCAGGAACCTGAAACAAGTTAAACCAAGGCTCTATCCTCCTGTAGGTTCTTGGCAATTTGTTATTGGGGAAACAAACTAGGCAGCTAAACGAGGGACAAAGTTACTTTAATTACACAGAGAAATCAAGTGAGTTATGTGTCATATTGATCACCCAGTGCAGTGATATATCTGTGAGGCGTTCCAGTTGGTGCCCATTAGGAACATGAATCCCGTTCACGTGCTTGCCCAGTAACTTGGCTCAAATTGTAAACAAATTAGCCAAGGAAATGACCCGCTCTATTCTGTACATGCATAAAACATTGAGGTCTTCAAGCTGATCTTTCCCAAACATTCTGCTGAATTTATATGTGTACACATTGAATAATACATGATCTAATAATAGTTAATGGATTTGATCAAATGTGCATTCTCAAACATTTGAATTACTGGGTGTCTAAACACAAACAACACCACTAAAGCACATTGATGTATACATTATCGGCTATTGGATGTCGATCATTTGGTAATTGAGAGAGGAAACCCACTACATTTTTTTCATTGGTAGCAAGGTATTTTTTATATGCACCATCCCACACTCAGGATAACACATATATCATGGTCTTTGATATACCAACACCCAATAGCCGATATGTATTTTTGTGCTGGGGTGTCGTTAAACATTCATTCATTGATATACCAGACATGGTGCAATGGCTGGAACTAGAAAAGCTCAATGGGCCCTATGATGGGGATCGATCCAAAACCGACAGGATATCAAGCAAGCACTTTACCACTGGTCTATGCCCCACTCCTGTATAAATAGACACTACCATACAATGGTTGAGGTACCATCAACAAGATGTGTATGGCTTATTTTAAACAAATCTTAAATGTATTATACTCTTTAAACTATCTTTTCTGTAAAATGTACACACTAAAACATAAACTTTTAACTTTTTAAGCATTTTCAAAGTATCATCCATGACAACCATATTTATCAAACTCTATCATTTTTTAAGGGTCACCCTGAAATTGATGGACTTGTCAAGGTTAGAGCCAACTTGATAGCACCTCTCATGGCGACTGATGATGATGAACCGACTAGAGATCCTGCTGACTCCTCCAACTACATCATCACCTCCCCATGTCACTTTTGTGAAGACTCCAACATCAAACTGTGTTTGTGATGAGGTGAACCACACATGCTTGTGTGAAATAACCAGTTGCAGATTTGCATACACTTAGCACATAGGCCCAAAACTCACCAATAACCATTTTGAACCTACCTACAGAAATTTTAAGCCATTATCTATTGCAGCAAATGAACTTAAGAAACATTATCACCTTAGCCAATAGCCCCTGACCTATGGCAATTCATATTACAGCTACAACAATTGTTATCCGTGCTGCCGTTAAGTTCAAGCCCTGGTGGCGTAATGTAACAGTGTCTGGTGGCATAGTGCAGCAGTGTCTGGTGGCATAGTGCAGCAGCGTTTGGTGGCATAATGCAGCAGTGTCTGGTGGCATAGTGCAGCAGTGTCTGTTAGCATAATGTAACAGTGTCTGGTGGCTTAGTGTGGCAGTGTCTGTTGGCATAATGCAACAGTGTCTGGTGGCTTAGTGTGGTAATGTCTGTTGGCATAATGTAACAGTGTCTGGTGGCTTAGTGTGGTAGTGTCTGTTGGCATAATGTAACAGTGTCTGGTGGCTTAGTGTGGTAGTGTCTGTTGGCATAATGTAACAGTGTCTGGTGGCATAGTGCAGCAGTGTCTGTTAGCATAATGTAACAGTGTCTGGTGGCATAGTGCAGCTGTGTCTGTTAGCATAATGTAACAGTGTCTGGTGGCTTAGTGTGGCAGTGTCTGGTGGCTTAGTGTAACAGTGTCTGGTGGCTTAGTGTGGTAGTGTCTGTTGGCATAATGTAACAGTGTCTGGTGGCTTAGTGTGGTAATGTCTGTTGGCATAATGTAACAGTGTCTGGTGGCTTAGTGTGGCAGTGTCTGGTGGCTTAGTGTAACAGTGTCTGGTGGCTTAGTGTAACAGTGTCTGGTGGCTTAGTGTGGTAGTGTCTGTTGGCATAATGTAACAGTGTCTGGTGGCTTAGTGTGGTAGTGTCTGTTGGCATAATGTAACAGTGTCTGGTGGCTTAGTGTGGTAGTGTCTGTTGGCATAATGTAACAGTGTCTGGTGGCTTAGTGTGGCAGTGTCTGTTGGCATAATGTAACAGTGTCTGGTGGCTTAGTGTGGCAGTGTCTGGTGGCTTAGTGTGTGTCTGGTGGCTTAGTGTAACAGTGTCTGGTGGCTTAGTGTAACAGTGTCTGGTGGCTTAGTGTGGTAATGTCTGTTGGCATAATGTAACAGTGTCTGGTGGCTTAGTGTGGTAGTGTCTGGTGGCATAATGTAACAGTGTCTGGTGGCTTAGTGTGGTAATGTCTGTTGGCATAATGTAACAGTGTCTGGTGGCTTAGTGTGGTAATGTCTGTTGGCATAATGTAACAGTGTCTGTTGGCATAATGTAACAGTGTCTGGTGGCTTAGTGTGGCAGTGTCTGGTGGCTTAGTGTGGCAGTGTCTGGTGGCATAATGTAACAGTGTCTGGTGGCTTAATGTGGCAGTGTCTGGTGGCTTAGTGTGGTAGTGTCTGGTGGCATAATGTAACAGTGTCTGGTGGCTTAGTGTGGTAGTGTCTGGTGGCATAATGTAACAGTGTCTGGTGGCATAATGTAACAGTGTCTGGTGACTTAGTGTGGTAGTGTCTGTTGGCATAATGCAACAGTGTCTGGTGTCATAGTGTGGCAGTATCCACTGGCGTAGTTCAACCGAGTGACTGTTACATAAAGTGGCATGTACCATATGTTGTACAAATGTGTTTCTATAAAGCAGTAATACCAAGTACAAGAATTGTAAATACTTATATATTTATTGTGCTTGACCTCTTACAGAAATATAGCTGTCAGCTACTCCACAAGAGTTGTTGGGTCTATCAGCCACATTGTTAAAAACAATAACACATTTACCTCTTGGTCTGTATGGGGGCCATGGCTGCTGACTGTTCTCACTGAACAAGGTAATTGCTATAGAGACTGAGTGGTCCTGGATGGTGTACACCAATTCTAGCTGCCACCAGCCCAGTTAGGAGAGAATTGGTCATTATAATCTCGCATCTGTCTGCAGCTATAAAGACAGACTCACACATTTCCTAATTATTTGTCAGCAACTGCCTAACAACAGTCCTTAAACTGTGGGAGAAAATGTCCAGAGAGGCTAATTGGGCCAATCTAAACATTTGTGAAGCTGCTGGACAATAACGCAATCATCCTTAATGACTTGTTAATCCTTCAGAGGATGCAGGATGTAGTTACAGCTATGTATCAAGTTGAAGCACCTGAACGGCCTTGGTGATGTCATGGTTAAGCCACAGAACATAAGGCTGGTAGGTACTGGGTTCGCAGCCCAGTGCTAGCTCCCACCCAGAATCAGTTTTAACAACTCAATGGGCAGGTGTAAGACCACTACCCTCTTCTTTTTCACTAACCACTAACTCACTGTCCTGGGAAGACCAGGAAGGTGTGTTTGAACTTTAATTGGATATAAGCAGAAAAATAAGTTGAAATGAAATGAAGCAATCGAAGCATCAGTCCTCCATCAGTACTGGCTTTATTCAGTCAGTAGAGCACTCGCTCATCATGTGTGTGTAAACATCTATTAGCAGCAACAACTCAGAGAAAAGACCATTTATGATAGATCTATGTATCACTCTCCACAATGTACTGCAATGTATTATTATGTGATGAACATGTAACTATATGGTGGATCATATGGTTAATGTATTATGTGTATGTATAATTATGTAATAAACTATGGATAATATATTATGTGTATGTATAATTATGTGATATAATATTTATGTTATGAATAATGTATACATGTATGTGTGTGCCTATGAACTGACCGGCCTTGGTGGCGTCATGGTTAGGCCATCGGTCTACAGGCTGGGAGGTACTGGGTTCGGATCCCAGTTGAGGCATGGGACTTTTAATCCAGATACCGACTCCAAACCCTGAGTGAGTGCTCCGCAAGGCTCAATGGGTAGGTGTAAAACCACTTGCACTGACCAGTGATCCATAACTGGTTCAACAAAGGCCATGGTTTGTGCTATCCTGCCTGTGGGAAGCGCAAATAAAAGATCCCTTGCTGCCTGTCATAAAAGAGTAGCCTATGTGGCGACAGCGTGTTTCCTCTAAAAATCATATGTTTGACGTCCAATAGCCCATGATAAGATAAAAAATCAATGTGCTCTAGTGGCGTCGTTAAATAAAACAAACTTTACTTTACTTAGCCTATGAACTGTATTTTTACGGTGATTAAATGATTAAACATCTGAGGTGTTTAAGTTGTAGGATTGAACCTGTTCTGTGGATCCATTTTCTAATTGGTGTTTCCCATCAAAATCAGTGGCACACGACTAGTATGTCAAAGGCTGTGGTATGGGATGTCCTGTCTGTGGAGAAGTGCATATAAAGGATCCCTTGCTGCTAATTGAAAAACGTAGCTAGCAAGTTTGTACTGAAGATTACGTGTCAGAATTACCAAATGTGTGATATCCAGTAGCTGATGATCATATTCATTAATCAATGTTCTTTAGTAGTGTTGTTTAACTTGAATAATTCTTTCATGCAATAATGCCATAAATAACTGTTATCTTAATGAAAACTTTACCTCCACACAAGATAAGGATTGAAAGGATGCTGGTTGTGACTATTTCCATGAGTCACTGCCAGGTGCTTCTTCTTCTGCCAATTCCCAGGACACTACTCAATATCAGTCCAATACTAACCTCAAACCAACAGTAAAACTTCAGTACAGTTATCTCGCCACCCAAAATTCTATGAGTCTTTAAAAATGTCAGTCTTGATGACATGGTTATATACATGTACTACTAGTTGTGCAATAATTAAATGAAAACTGTGCTGTTAACGTTAATAAGATAACTGTTTTAAGTTATATGCTGGTAACTGATAAAAAATAAAGATGAGTTTTTTCTGCTGTTGTGAAACGTTCGAGTTAATCTAAACGGAGATTGTCCATGCGTTTCTTTACCCAGATGTTTATTGACATATGCCATTAAGGGCTAGCTTACTAAATTAAGCACCCAATATGAGTATTTTACAGCTCATAAACTCCCTTATAAGAAAAAATCTATACCGTCTGTCAACTATCATATCGTAGTGTAGATTCTGATGATGTTTAAGCCAGCAGAAACCTATTCATGCACATACACTGAAGGAAAGTAATAAGGGATCACACAAATAGAAACAGCAAATATTGACTGCAAGCAAAACCCTCATCCAGTGTGAGACGGTGACCGTGTTACTGGCAGTCAACCAAAACCCTCATCCACAGTGTGAGACGGTGACCATGTTACTGACAGTCAACCAAAACCCTCATCCTCAGTGTCAGATGGTGACTGTGTTACTGACAGTCAACCAAAACCCTCATCCAGTGTGAGACGGTGACTGTGTTACTGGCAGTCAACCAAAACCCTCATCCAGTGTGAGACGGTGACTGTGTTACTGGCAGTCAACCAAAACCCTGTGTTACTGGCAGTCCCAAAACCCTCATCCAGTGTGAGACGGTGACTGTGTTACTGGCAGTCAACCAAAACCCTCATCCAGTGTGAGACGGTGACCGTGTTACTGGCAGTCAACCAAAACCCTCATCCACAGTGTCAGACGGTGACTGTGTTACTGACAGTCAACCAAACCCCTCATCCTCAGTGTCAGATGGTGACCGTGTTACTGGCAGTCAACCAAAACCCTCATCCTCAGTGTCAGATGGTGACTGTGTTACTGGCAGTCAACCAAAACCCTCATCCACAGTGTTAGATGGTGACTGTGTTACTGGCAGTCAACCAAAACCCTCATCCAGTGTCAGATGGTGACCGTGTTACTGACAGTCAACCAAAAACCTCATCCACAGTGTCAGATGGTGACCGTGTTACTGACAGTCAACCAAAACCCTCATCCACTGCGTCAGATGGTGACAGCGTTACTGACAGTCAACCAAAACCCCCATCCTCAGTGTCAGATGGTGACCGTGTTACTGACAGTCAACCAAAACCCTCATCCACAGTGTCAGATGGTGACCGTGTTAGTGTCAGATGGTGACCGTGTTACTGACAGTCAACCAAAACCCTCATCCACAGTGTCAGACGGTGACTGTTACAGACAATCAACCAAAACCCTCATCCTCAGTGTCAGATGGTGACCGTGTTACTGACAGTCAACCAAAACCCTCATCCATAGTGTCAGATGGTGACCGTGTTACTGACAGTCAACCAAAACCCTCATCCACTGCGTCAGATGGTGACCGCGTTACTGACAGTCAACCAAAACCCCCATCCTCAGTGTCAGATGGTGACCGTGTTACTGACAGTCAACCAAAACCCTCATCCACAGTGTCAGATGGTGACCGTGTTACTGATAGTCAACCAAAACCCTCATCCACAGTGTCAGATGGTGACCATGTTACTGGCAGTCAACCAAAACCCTCATTCTCAGTGTCAGATGGTGACTGTGTTACTGGCAGTCAACCAAAACCCTCATCCACAGTGTTAGATGGTGACTGTGTTACTGGCAGTCAACCAAAACCCTCATCCAGTGTCAGATGGTGACCGTGTTACTGACAGTCAACCAAAACCCTCATCCACAGTGTCAGATGGTGACCGTGTTACTGACAGTCAACCAAAACCCTCATCCACTGCGTCAGATGGTGACCGCGTTACTGACAGTCAACCAAAACCCCCATCCTCAGTGTCAGATGGTGACCGTGTTACTGACAGTCAACCAAAACCCTCATCCACAGTGTCAGATGGTGACCGTGTTACTGATAGTCAACCAAAACCCTCATCCACAGTGTCAGATGGTGACCGTGTTACTGACAGTCAACCAAAACCCTCATCCACAGTGTCAGACGGTGACTGTTACAGACAATCAACCAAAACCCTCATCCTCAGTGTCAGATGGTGACCGTGTTACTGACAGTCAACCAAAACCCTCATCCACAGTGTCAGATGGTGACCGTGTTACTGACAGTCAACCAAAACCCTCATCCACTGCGTCAGATGGTGACCGCGTTACTGACAGTCAACCAAAACCCCCATCCTCAGTGTCAGATGGTGACCGTGTTACTGACAGTCAACCAAAACCCTCATCCACAGTGTCAGATGGTGACCGTGTTACTGATAGTCAACCAAAACCCTCATCCACAGTGTCAGATGGTGACCGTGTTACTGACAGTCAACCAAAACCCTCATCCACAGGGGCAGACGGTGACTGTTACAGACAATCAACCAAAACCCTCATCCTCAGTGTCAGATGGTGACCGTGTTACTGGCAGTCAACCAAAACCCTCATCCACAGTGTCAGACAATGACTGTGTGTACCGTGGACAGTCAACCAAAACCCTCATCCACTGCGTCAGATGGTGACAGCGTTACTGACAGTCAACCAAAACCCTCATCCTCAGTGTCAGATGGTGACCGTGTTACTGACAGTCAACCAAAACCCTCATCCACAGTGTCAGATGGTGACCGTGTTACTGACAGTCAACCAAAACCCTCATCCTCAGTGTCAGATGGTGACCGTGTTACTGACAGTCAACCAAAACCCTCATCCACAGTGTCAGATGGTGACCGTGTTACTGACAGTCAACCAAAACCCTCATCCTCAGTGTCAGATGGTGACCGTGTTACTGACAGTCAACCAAAACCCTCATCCACAGTGTCAGATGGTGACCGTGTTACTGACAGTCAACCAAAACCCTCATCCACTGCGTCAGATGGTGACCGCGTTACTGACAGTCAACCAAAACCCTCATCCAGTGTCAGATGGTGACCGTGTTACTGACAGTCAACCAAAACCCTCATCCACAGGGTCAGACGGTGACTGTTACAGACAATCAACCAAAACCCTCATCCTCAGTGTCAGATGGTGACCGTGTTACTGGCAGTCAACCAAAACCCTCATCCACAGTGTCAGACAATGACTGTGTGTACTGGCAGTCAACCAAAACCCTCATCCAGTGTCAGACAGTGACAGTGTGTACTGGCAGTCAACCAAAACCCTCATCCTCAGTGTCAGACTGTGACTGTGTTACTGGCAGTCAACCAAAACCCTCATCCACTGTGTCAGATGGTGACCGCGTTACTGACAGTCAACCAAAACCCTCATCCTCAGTGTCAGATGGTGACCGTGTTACTGACAGTCAACCAAAACCCTCATCCTCAGTGTCAGATGGTGACCGTGTTACTGGCAGTCAACCAAAACCCTCATCCTCAGTGTCAGATGGTGACCGTGTTACTGACAGTCAACCAAAACCCTCATCCTCAGTGTCAGATGGTGACCGTGTTACTGACAGTCAACCAAGACCCTCAACCTCAGTGTCAGATGGTGACTGTGTTACTGTAATTAAGTGACTGATTGCGTATGGTTCTTCCACTAATTGTTCTTAATTCAGAGATGTTTCTGGATGTTAGACTTGTTTCCAAATGATTCCATAATTGTACTAGCCTGGGATAATCATTTTGCAAACGTGACATCACACATAGGCTCCCTAAATACCGAAGATCTGTAGTACTCCTAACCATTGATACCATCTCTGCAGACACTGTATCGTGTTCTCATGAACACTAATGAACACCACAATGTCTGACAACAATGTTTTGTACCATTCCAACTTTAAGCATACTATTCCCTAAAAGATGTCCATTTTGTGAGAGGTGTAACATCACATTGATGACAATCAGATGCCACCATAAGTGTTTTCTGAGTGATGAGAAGCCACACAATTGTTTTGCAGTCCAATGATCAGGAAAATGGATTGACCAAGAATATGTGACACAAAAAGTGTGAATAGCACACGCAATTGACAGAACACCTCTTGAAGTGAAGCAGTAACACAATAATGCTCTTAAATTCCCATGGCCAGACTTCAAATTAATAAAATTTTGTATACATTAATTTGGGTCACAGGAACCTTTTCCCACTAATATATGATGTACTAAGCTCTGTATTGTGAGAACAAGAAAACATACAGTTTGTACAGAGATTAACAATGAATAATGGTAATAATAATATATACTATAAAGGCCAAATTATTGTGACACACAAAAGACAAAAGATAATTCATGATAAGTTTTTACTGCCGTGTATGAAATGTTATAATATGGAAAGAGAAATGTCCGAAGGTATGGAAATGAGCAATAGTCCATGAAAAGGGCGCACCTGCCATATGCAAATCACTACTAGAGGGGGTCCAGAGCAAAGTTCACACAGTCAGTATCGAGTGTGTCCACCTTGAACATTGATACAGGCCTGGCACCATCGTCTCATTGAGGCCACTAAACACTGGAGAAAGTTCCTGGGAATGCCTGTTTCACAGATGCGTGGTTAGGATCCATGTGTCTTGGCGAGGGGTTGTCATGGGTGGTCGACTGCTACAGGGGACAGTCCGTGACCTGGTTGTTTTGTTGATATCGTTGCCATAAGTGCCATATGGTGTTTCTGTGGACGTTGAATTGATGTGCGACTTCATGCTGCGAGGTCCCAGATTTAAGCATCTCTATGGCTCACCATCTGTCATTTTCACTGAGGCGTAGCATGACGAAATTGCATCAAACAGTTCACTAATGGTGTTTTTTCTGACTTCTGGACTTCTGAAGGCTGCACAGAGTGGCAATGATTTGTGACTAAATGTCTGGCCTTTTATGGTGAACACTGGACAGGATTTTTCCTGAATATTCCATGTTTCTTACACAAAGCATGCAATTGCTGAACAACTGCTTGGTTGCATTTCTTCAAGCTGTTTCATGCACATTTTCTCTGGTTTACATCCATAAATCCATTCACAAATTTATTACTCCAAACAATCCATGTCCAAATAACTTTTGCCTTTGAGTATATATATATATTTTTATATTAAAATTACAAAGGTATATGGATAATTATTTAATTTTTTCATTTTTGCCAGATTTAAACAGACAAAGTGTCATATATAATTCACAACAGTTTATCCCAATTATTTTTATCTGTCCCTCGTGAATGAATGTTGTAAACCTGAGCCTTTGGTGAGGGTTTTTACAACATTTATTCACGAGGGACAGATAATTTATAACTCCTCGTAGTGAGCTGGTTATTCTCTTTATTACCCACTGTCAATGGTTTTTAATATAACAATTCCTCTGCTGTCTACAACAAAGCCATCAGCCTTTACGTCATATATTCTTATGTGCATTACACAACGTAATGTACGTGATGTCATGGCATAACAGCATTCTTTTTACAGCCAAATGTTTACAGTACAAAATACAAATTATTATTTGCATAAATTTTATGTGCACCAGGGCTATGCAATTAAGCAGATTTAAATGTAATATGATCATGGTTGCATTAAAAAAATTCTATGCTACTAAAACCACTGCTTATGAAAATATACCATTTCATATTTAAAAAACAAATGAGCTAAAAGATTTCTGTAAATCTTTGTAAATTGCATAATGTACATGTAATCTGACTAATGAATGGAAACATTATACAAATAAAAGTGAAGTTCTGGCCATGGCAAACAACCAACCAAAGTCGTAGTTTTTAAGCCAACCACTGAGTGTAGAAGGGCAGTTTCATGGGAAAGGTTGCATAAAGAGTCTCACTGGGACCCAAAAATGAACTATGCAGCATTCTATAAAAAAACAATATTTTTAAAAAGCAATATGATTAGAGAATGTTTTATAAAAAAATTGAACCTACAGCTGTTACGGTTTATAAAATAATCAGTGATTTGATTACATGCACAGCATAAAAATATGAGGACACATATACATGTAGGTACCGCATAATCATAAGCTTTTATGTGATACATTTCTAAGGATAAACTGAGGTGTTTTTTAAATAGGAAACTGTTAAGAGTAACTATTTTTTCATTAATAAGGTCAAGGATTTTAAGTTGTCTGATGATTTTTGGTAATATTTTAGCAATATTCTTCTATTTAAACATGATTTATTTTAAACAGAAACCATTAAATACTAATCTTACAAACAGAATGTCTATAACTGAATTAGAAATGAAATTTCAATATGTTTTTTAGAATACTAGTTTAAAATAATGTTGATTGCATTAGTATTAGCTTTCAAACAATGCAGTGTGAAAATGGCAATTTCGTTTAGGAGGGGACATTTTTTAACATGTAGATTTCAGTTAAATAAACTGAGACTGCTCTTAATCTTTTTTTAAATTTTAATTCATAATTGTATTAGGAAATAATATTTGATATGAATCTGCATATAATGGTGTAATTAGATAATTAACATTGAAAGATTACCTGTCATTCATATGTACACTGCTGCATACAAGACACACAATCTACTTACATTTAGCTTGCAATGTCCTTATTTGCTAGCTTTATTTTGTAATATTTGGATTTTACGTCCTGCAACTGTGGCAGAATAAAAGGCTCATGTCCTTCAACCGTTAAAGGCCCAAGAAAGATGAAACAACTTTCTAAGCACTCCACTCCGACAGTCTGGGAGGACCTTGTCCGTGGCCATTTAAATGTTGATGTCACTTTACACTCATGAAGGAATTTCATACAAATATGATCACCTTCAAGCACTTTACACTTGCATTGTGTATTGGTTATTCGTCCAATGTAATAACCCTCGTCATAGTAAACAGTATTCTTAAAAAAACATCAGATTCTGTAGTAATATGAACTGACCTGCATTAAGCAGCTACCTGTATAAAACAACCACCTGTGTTAAAAGGCCAATTTGATACATGTCCTCCTTATGGTGAATGTTTAAAACAGTTTGACTGTATATATACACATGGCAGAATAAAGAACCAAAATTGATCACTGCACAACTTTCCAAGTGTGACAGAATGATAAACAAAGCTGACATCTCTCAGCCAAACCCCACTAACACCTGCAAATTGTCAACAAATGTCTCAGACTTCCATACAAGTCACATGTACATAGCAACACCCAGACATGTCAAAATCAAATCTGCTCAGCTTTATCATGTTGTAAAATGTCTTTTCCAGAATTTGAACATTGTGACATAAAATTGACACTGCATCAGTGAATGGATAGTTAATTTTAAATTAATTTAAATCATACATATAAGCATGTTTTATTTTTTATTTTAGACATACACTAATTCTCAATAATGCACATCAAATCTCACAACCCTTTTATGAAAGATCTATCAAACAAACTCCATATATATTATGAAATTGGTATAGAATTATATTTTGTATCCATTCGAGTAAATATATTGATAATGTAATAAAAGCACTTTGCAAAACGATGTTTAAATATACATATTAAAATTGTGTTTAGGAGGGGACATTTTGTTTAACATGCAAAATCTTGTGTGTTTACAGAACTACAATTCACACAAACACAATAATTATACAAATTAATTTGTGCAGGCTATTATGCATGTACTATATGATTAAAGTTTTGTAACCTGTCTGTATATATTTATTTATTTGACCCATGTTTAGGAGGGGACATTTTTTAACGGACATTTTTAGGCTCTATGTTACAATAAATATCTCAAAGTAAACAACAAAGTTACATCGATTTTTGTTCTTGACACAACTGTCGGTGTCTGTTGTGATTATAGTAATACAAAAATAATTGTTGTAAAATGTTATTTAAATTATTTATAGGCCAATGTTCATGACAGGACATCTTCAAAAAAGTTTTAACAGAAAACAGGGTTAGTTCTTTAAAATACAGTAAATTTATAACACAACATCCAGTTTTAATATGGTTGGTAAAACAATGTTTACCAGTAGTCTGGTATTCAAATAAATAAAAATAAAAGTATCTATTTCACATCACATTATTATTAAAATAGTGATGGAATAATGCAAAAATGCAAATGAGACTCGTAAATGTGTTATTTTGATATATAAATATTCACTACTTGATGAAAAATCATGTTATTTCAATAAAATTTGGTTTGTAGGTTGCTATACCATTCACACAAGTACCTATAAAATTTCAGCAGAACAGAGCATTAAATGTTAAAGTTATGAAAATTTTATTCCAATCATTGAGCAGTACAACCTTTCCTGTGAAACTGCCCAGAAACAATCTGCACACTGCAGACTAAAAAACTACAACCCAGGATATTTGAGCTGATATGGGTAATAAATGTGTATCTGTTCTACAACGTCTGCAGAGTAAGATGTTCACTTACAAACTTCACTACCCAGGGTTAGCATTAGCTGCATGCAGAGGTTTCAGTTTGTCAAACAATTCTTGGGAGTGGCAGCCCAATTTAATTTGCTAAAGGAAATCTATTGTGAGAACAGTAACTAATTTTCTTCATAATGAATGTTAATTATTACTTAATTAGTTTCAAACTGTTTCTAAAGCTGCAAATCAATTCTGTGAGGAAATTAAAGCACACACACATCTACATGTAAGTACAAATATTAATGTGAAAATCATCTGCCACAATCGACTGCAATTAGGGGAGATAAGCACAGCCAGTTGCTGCCTCTCGTGCACTTGAATGAGTGGCTGTGATTGGTCGTCACAATCGGAGCAGGTTTGGTGATTGCATCGTACGATGACCTGCCGTCCAGCCTGATGAGATCACGCTGAGGTGACAATTAAACCAGGCTCACCAGAAATCAATACATTGTGACAGTCACACAGAGCGAAAATTAAACAGCTCATCACTGCTTCGTATATAATAAATGTTATAAATGATCCATTTTTCGAACATCTTCATACAGTAATATTGGGCATGTTAATTCTGAAAAGGTTCTTTACATTGAATTTTAACATAAAATGTTATTGCTTATGAAATATTGATTTAAATGTTGATATTCATGAAATATGTTATTAAAAATGTCATACATTTTTTTTTTTTTTTAAATGTTATTTATATATGACATGTTATTAATGTTATTGATATTTTTTTTTTTTTATTAAAACGTTACTGATTTAAAGATGGCCTATGGGTCAAGACCAAACATATTTCACTGCTAGACAAAACAGGTAAAAATTAAGTAGAAAAATTACTGCCAGAACATCAAAATCTATGAAAAAATGGATATAAATTTTGTATCAAAAGATCCCTTGCTGTTTTTCTGTAGGAGTAGTTAGTGTGGCAGCAGCTTGTTTGGTCTCTCAGTGGACACCAAGTCTTCATTCACCAAAGAGCCATGGTTTATAATGTGCTGAGATATCATTAAACAAACATTCCTTTCCTTTCTTCCAAATGTGACAAGATTTCTGTCATAATGATCAACTTATAACATTATAGCATTGGCCCCTATTTTCGAAGCTATCTTAGCATTACAATACCATAAAACCATTATAGGTTAAGACGTCAATACAGCACACACTATAGTCGTGTCATAGCATACAATGGTTTTGCAGAAAATTTAACTAAGTGCTAAGATATATATATTTTTGAAAATATGGTCCCTGTACTACATGTGTATAAATTATAATGTTAAACGTTAGTCTCTCCCATGCAGTAATTAAATTTGATACTCTATGTAATCAGAATATAGTGGTTGGAATGTACAAGCTGCAAGCTGTTAAAAAAGAGCTGAGTGTATGAATGTCATGTCTGATAGAAGTGCAAGGCGATTAGTTATACAATTAACCATTCAACCAACAGATTACGACAGTCATCAATTTCAGGCATAGGTCACAGGTTGTACAGCTAGCCAATCAAATGACAGATTACAGGCCTGTTTGCACACAGGAAGGCCACTTTTCATACAGTCAGACCTGTTTTTATACAGGCAGGCCTGCAAATGGTTATACATATTGCCAATCAAATAACAGCTTATTGGGTTTGTGATTATTTCTTAGTGATAAAATCTTAAAAATGTGCCAGTTATGTCTGACCAGTGAAGTAAGAAAATTGGTTAAATACAAGTTGAAATCTGCCCTGCAGCCCAATTCTTATCATCAGTCAACTGAACACACAGTGACAAAGCTCTAAATATTGGGATTAGGCTTTTACACGGCTACTGCGGATTAATGCACAGCTTAATTCAATCAATCAACTGTTTAGTACGCTCTGTGTACCATTTCAAGAAGGTGAGCTCTGTGTACCATTTCAAGAAGGTGAGCTCTCTGCAAAATAAAGCAATTCCCAGTCTTACATTGGTGGATACAGAGGTCACATGCAGGGGTCCCATGCATGACCCCAGTCCCATCTGAAGTGCCCTATTTAGTAACTATTTTGTTTTTATAAATATATCATCCACAAGTATGTGACAATATACCAAAACTGTGAGCATGTTTACTTCCAGTGTTTCTGAGAAGCGTGCCACTGAACACCACCACAGATCTTAACGACTCCCTTTGGGTGCTTGGCCCACTTGCTTTTGACAAACTCAAACAGCTCTTTTCAGAACTTTGTGACACATACCCCATTACAAAATCTTTTATCTCACTCTTTTAAACTGTCATTAGAATTTGGAGATAATTGAACATTTTGTGACTTTTTCAAGATATCTGCCAAAATTATTTCATCGCTTTCAGGGAAATCAAATTCACTTGTTTCAACATGGATTCATATAAAAAGTGTTTGGTACTGATAAAGAACAAAAATACATGTACAAGCTGATGAGAAATATCCCCACCCTTCTAAGAAAAAGTAACCAACAAACCCACTACAAACAAAACAGTTGAGCTGTTAGTAAACATAAAGATGATGTACATGGAGGTTTTCTGTCAGAAAATAATTTGAAGGTATTGTAGCGTTCCTGGTTTTCAGTCTGTCTATCTTTTCATATTTTCCTTGGTTATTATATTCAGTTAAGATTCTGATTATATCTCTTACTAATTACATTAACAGCATGATCTAACTCTACTCACTTATGAATATCAGGAACGTTATTTTCTCATTGCTACGAGGGATAATACAATAAGTGTCGTACAACCATTTTAAATGTTGTCGGCAGAAGTCCGTGCAAGAGTGTGGCCTGACTGAATCAACCAATCAGGTTGGTCAGGTTAGATCATTTTTCGACGCACGTTATTCATCCCCACTTGCGCTCAGGTTGTTTTTCTGTGAGGTTAGTTTTTGTGTGCTGTGTTGTTTTTCGTTTTATATATATGTAAACATGTTTGCTTCCATTCCTAGCTGTCTGCCCATTTATACATATGTTTAACCAATGTATATCTTATAAGTTTCGGTTATTAAAATTATAAACAGGCAATGACCCATGTTACGTATAAGGTGTAATCGTCCCATATATAATTCCATGTTTTTACCATGCACGAACTGTCCGCTTAATCGTTTTGGCTGAGTTAGAGAACGGACGACCCGTCTGAATAAATTAAACCTGATTAAATTAGGATCTCGTTGATTTTAATAAGCGGTCTTCGTCATTGTCGATGGTTTGTAACCCCATTCCGAATAAGTGAGTCCTAATTACATGGATTAACGACTGCTTTAATAGGGTGTTTTGGTTAAAAATAGCTTTGAAGGGGCCTGTCCAATATATATGATTTAACGGAGTTCGTGTACACCGGCATGGATGGGTAATCGTGTAAGGTGTAGAACCTAATTATTTGGTGTGTGCTGTCCTGCAGATGTAAATTTAATTCCGCGAATATTCTCTTCGTCGGGGATTATCCACGACACATTCATACACGTCCCTAAATATAAATATTTATTTGTATGGATATGTGGGTGTAAATTTATTTATTTAGTGGTAGTCAATTCATATATGGATTCTTAGAGGACTACCATACATATTTGTTATTTGTTTGTACTCCCTCGAATAAATGTGTAATCTGTTTATTTGTTAGTTTGGGTTTTCTGTGCTAGCCAAGTTGCTCTGGTTTATGGTAATTTCAGCCTTCTAGAGAATTATTAATCAACTCTTAGTACCAGCAAAAGTCTACAACTGAAAGGGGTAGCCGAACCCGTGGTCCCCAGAGTGGGACCCGAAAAGTAAATTTCATTACAGTATGTTATAAAAACAAAACAGGTCATAATTAAGTGCCATTACTAGGTGGTTACGGAATCGAAATCTTCCGAAATTGGACACTGCATTTCATGCATGTACTTTGACAAATTTTAAACAGTAGATCTCTTGCTGTAATCTTCCTAAAAATTATAAAAATATCCATTAATTTCCAAGATTTTAGGGTACATCATTTTAACCTTTGCACCTCTGGCAGAAACCCTTGGTGTGTGTGTATGGGAGAAGGGGATACTATAGTATGTAAACCTATATATACCCTAATAAATTGCTTAGTCTTAACAATTTGCTTCCACACAAACTTTACTGTTTTAATCTGTTTGTTTTGTTTGAAAGACAATGTGATATCTGCAGTGTAGTTATTGATTGATGCCATCCCTGCATATTTGGTATTGGAAGACATAGTGAGGACTGAGATGAATTCCTCGGCTATGTACTCTTCTCAAATATCAGCACGACTCACTGGGCAGCCAAAGCATACTGAAGATGCTTGGTTTACTCAATCAAAAATCAAACTGTGTCACCATGGGAACAAATTAAGCATTTAAATTATCATGTTGGTTCTGGTCCCTTTACAGCCAGAGAAAGAGGATGAACTGTGATATAACTGAGGAAGTACACTCCCATGAAATACATGTTTCCCATGTGTCATATTCTGGTCATACACCTTTAAGTTACATGTGTGTGACTTACAGTTGTGATCATTCTGGACATACACCTTTAAGTTACATGTGTGTGACTTAAGGTTGTGATCATTCTGGTCATACACCTTTAAGATACATGTCTGTGACTTATGGTTGTGATCATTCTGGTCATACACCTTTAAGTTACATGTGTGTGGCTTAAGGTTGTGATCATTCTGGTCATACACCTTTAAGTTACATGTGTGTGACTTACGGTTGTGATCATTCTGGTCATACACCTTTAAGTTAAATGTGTGTGACTTACGGTTGTGATCATTCTGGTCATACACCTTTAAGTTACATATGTGTGACTTACAGTTGTGATCATTCTGGTCATACACCTTTAAGTTACATGTGTGTGACTTACGGTTGTGATCATTCTGGTCATACACCTTTAAGTTACATGTGTGTGACTTACGGTTGTGATCATCTTCTTTTATCCATACTAATCAAGTGTCTGGACTTGGCTGCAGCACTTACAGTTCTTCACAAATGGAGATGGACACAAAGTGTAACATACACACGTAATGCAGAACTATAAGTGCAGAATAACAGTAAATGAGGGGGCGGGATCCAGCTCAGTGGGATGGGATGGGATGGGAACTCTATTTACGTGCCCATATCCACAGAGGTTCAGGCACACCCACCTCGGATTTAGCCTCTGACTTCGCCAGTGACCAATTCCGGGGCAGGAGGGGGGTGGGGGAGGGGGGAATAAAATATGTAGGGGAGTAATTTAGAAACGTGGTATGACCACTTAAAGCAAAACATAAAAATAAATAGGGGACTTAAAACTTTAAACTAATTTTAATTTAAATTAATATTTTTTAGAAGCACCAATTCAATATAGCTAGCTCAGGTTATGAGGTTACAATTAATATTTAGAAGGTGCAATATATTTTTCAGTCGGGCTGGTTTAAAAAACTAATATAATAAAAATAGATAATATAGTATTTATTTATAATAATACATTTAATTACTTATAATCTTAAGCCCTGGAGGAATAAGGATTCGCAAAGGGGGGAGCATCGTGCCCAATCCAGTCCACGCTCAAACAGGCGGGTAGCCCAGTTCAGCTAATCCGGATTTCCATGGGGTGGAGGTTCCGGGGGAGGGAGGCCTCCTACCAGGCATTCTATCGGCCCAAACCGCCTATGCCCTAGCGCACCCAAAACAGCACCCTACCACAGCGTTCCCCCCCCCCCATCCTGCCCACCCCAAAGTTATCCATGTAGCACAGTAGGGCAGTATTTAGGATGATGATGGTATAGGGGAAGGAAGGGAAGGAATGATAGGATTGGAGTGATGATGGTAGTGAGAGCCCGCCAGGCGCCGTCCGGAGTGGTGGTGAAACGTATAGTTGAGGAGATATCAGCTAGTCAGGTGTTAAGCCATTGAGAGGTGTCCTGGCAGAATTCCTCAAGCATTCGTGAGCCCTACACCCGAAAGGGTGCGTCACCTATACAGATGACAAATGAGATAAATATTAGGTCCCCAGAATGATCCAGTTTAGACAGGTTTCACTGTGTATAACAACACAAGCACTGTCTAAATGAGATAAATATTAGGTCCCAAGAATGATCCAGTTTAAACAGGTTTCACTGTGTATAACAACACAAGGACTGTCTAAATGAGATAAATATTAGGTCCCCAGAATGATCCAGTTTAGACAGGTTTCACTGTGTATAACAACACCAGATCCTGTCTAAATCAGATAAATATTAGGTCCCCAGAATGATTCAGTTTAGACAGGTTTCACTGTGTATAACAACACAAGGACTGTCTAAATGAGATAAATATTAGGTCCCCAGAATGATCCAGTTTAGACAGGTTTCACTGTGTATAACAACACCAGATCCTGTCTAAATCAGATAAATATTAGGTCCCCAGAATGATCCAGTTTAGACAGGTTTCACTGTGTATAACAACACAAGGACTGTCTAAATGAGATAAATATTAGGTCCCCAGAATGATCCAGTTTAGACAGGTTTCACTGTGTATAACAACACCAGATCGTGTCTAAATGAGATAAATATTAGGTCCCCAGAATGATCCAGTTTAGACAGGTTTCACTGTGTATAACAACACAAGGACTGTCTAAATGAGATAAATATTAGGTCCCAAGAATGATCCAGTTTAGATAGGTTTCACTGTGTATAACAAAACAAGGACTGTCTAAATGAGATAAATATTAGGTCCCCAGAATGATCCAGTTTAGACAGGTTTCACTGTGTATAACAACACCAGATCCTGTCTAAATGAGATAAATATTAGTTCCCCAGAATGATCCAGTTTAGACAGGTTTCACTGTGTATAACAACACAAGGACTGTCTTAATGAGATAAATATTAGTTCCCAAGAATGATCCAGTTTAGACAGGTTTCACTGTGTATAACAACACCAGATCCTGTCTAAATGAGATAAATATTAGGTCCCAAGAATGATCCAGTTTAGATAGGTTTCACTGTGTATAACAAAACAAGGACTGTCTAAATGAGATAAATATTAGGTTCCCAGAATGATCCAGTTTAGACAGGTTTCACTGTGTATAACAACACCAGATCCTGTCTATATGAGATAAATATTAGGTCCCCAGAATGATCCAGTTTAGACAGGTTTCACTGTGTATAACAACACAAGGACTGTCTAAATGAGATAAATATTAGGTCCCCAGAATGATCCAGTTTAGACAGGTTTCACTGTGTATAACAACACCAGATCCTGTCTAAATCAGATAAATATTAGGTCCCCAGAATGATCCAGTTTAGACAGGTTTCACTGTGTATAACAAAACAAGGACTGTCTAAATGAGATAAATATTAGGTCCCCAGAATGATCCAGTTTAGACAGGTTTCATTGTGTATAACAACACCAGATCCTGTCTAAATGAGATAAATATTAGGTCCCCAGAATGATCCAGTTTAGACAGGTTTCACTGTGTATAACAACACCAGATCCTGTCTAAATGAGATAAATATTAGGTCCCCAGAATGATCCAGTTTAGACAGGTTTCACTGTGTATAACAACACAAGGACTGTCTAAATGAGATAAATATTAGGTCCCCAGAATGATCCAGTTTAGACAGGTTTCACTGTGTATAACAACACCAGATACTGTCTAAATCAGATAAATATTAGGTCCCCAGAATGATCCAGTTTAGACAGGTTTCACTGTGTATAACAAAACAAGGACTGTCTGGCTTGTGAAAATCAATGTATATTCAATAAAGAGAAAACAAAACAGATCAGAACAGAACAAAATGGAATATAATAGAACAAAATAGCATGTAATGGAACAAAACAGAACAGTATAAAATAAAATAAAATAGAATCAAATCGAATGGAATGGAATGGAACAGAATACAACAGAAACAAATGAAATGAAATAACTAAATAAGATAAAATAATAAAGGACAGCTGGGTTGTTGTTGTTTTATGTATCGTATATCAAAGTATTCAGTATGTATTGAGTTGAAAATGTAATTGTGTAATACTATATATTACACATCTTTCAATTTCTTACATTTTAAAAAGAAAACAAGGAAACATCTGCCTATATAGAAAGTGATGGTTCAGAGCACTCAGCTAATGTCTGTTCACAAAGTATACAAGAAAACAAGGAAACATCTGCCTATATAGAAAGTGATGGTTCAGAGCACTCAGCTAATGTCTGTTCACAAAGTATACAAGAAAACAAGGAAACATCTGCCTATATAGAAAGTGATGGTTCAGAGCACTCAGCTAATGTCTGTTCACAAAGTATACAAGAAAACAAGGAAACATCTGCCTATATAGAAAGTGATGGTTCAGAGCACTCAGCTAATGTCTGTTCACAAAGTATACAAGAAAACAAGGAAACATCTGCCTATATAGAAAGTGATGGTTCAGAGCACTCAGCTAATGTCTGTTCACAAAGTATACAAGAAAACAAGGAAACATCTGCCTATATAGAAAGTGATGGTTCAGAGCACTCAGCTAATGTCTGTTCACAAAGTATACAAGAAAACAAGGAAACATCTGCCTATATAGAAAGTGATGGTTCAGAGCACTCAGCTAATGTCTGTTCACAAAGTATACAAGAAAACAAGGAAACATCTGCCTATATAGAAAGTGATGGTTCAGAGCACTCAGCTAATGTCTGTTCACAAAGTATACAAGAAAACAAGGAAACATCTGCCTATATAGAAAGTGATGGTTCAGAGCACTCAACTAATGTCTGTTCACAAAGTATACAAGAAAACAAGGAAACATCTGCCTATATAGAAAGTGATGGTTCAAAGCACTCAACTAATGTCTGTTCACAAAGTATACAAGAAAACAAGGAAACATCTGCCTATATAGAAAGTGATGGTTCAAAGCACTCAACTAATGTTTGTTCACAAAGTATACAAGAAAACAAGGAAACATCTGCCTATATAGAAAGTGATGGTTCAGAGCACTCAACTAATGTCTGTTCACAAAGGATACAAGACTTTTGGTGGGCAGGAATCCACAATAAATAGATTAAAATATTTTTATTAACCCCCCCCCCCCCCCCCCCCACACACACACACACAAACCAAACAACCCTATGTCCAATGTGTTCAATTTAATACCAGACTACAGGATTAATAGATCTTAATAGATTAGGTGATAGTCCTCAACACTGGCTTATAAAGGTACATACAGGGTTCACACTTGAATAAATCTTTACAAAGGTGACGTCCCCACCTGGAGGAAATCGATGGCCACCATGTGTCATAAGCAAAGCTTTGTGAAAGAAACAAAGAATGATTCATTTCCAAATTGCGTGGCTATAGAGAAGATCCATCTACTAATTCAGTTGCATCTAGAAATAAAGCTGGTATTCAATTAGTGTTAATAGAGATATTTATAGACCTCACGTTTTATGGATGACTGCGGTTTCTGTACTAATTTAACCACTAATTTCTTCAAGCAGAGATTATTATCAATATTATCTTTTCACATCAATGCTTCAATACCATGCCCACTTTTAATTACTGGGTCTTTTTCAACCGTAAAATGAAATAAATGAAATCAATTATATTCCTACAGTTTTCACTTATACAGTCCATAATGACTTGGCGTATGCAACAATGGGGCTGGGAGACCAAAGCATTGTGGTAAAAATCTATAAAAAGTTTCTGCACTGCCTAACACTAGCCGTTAATATCTTGAAGTTAATGTTTTGAAGTTGTAACATAATGATTTTGATAGAAAGAAAATATTTAAAACATACAAGCATAAAATCTTCCACTGGTTATCAAACATCAATGTGTTACATCATGTATTAGTTTACATTTGATTTCTAATTCACAATGTTACCTATATTACACAAAACAAAAATACACATGAAGGCTTCAAATTTAGCAGAATTCTGTTGTTCCACAAATTCGAGGTTTTGGTTTGGAAATGTAAGATTATGGAATCCCAGAATATCTAGATTACATCATTTTACAATTCCCTCAGAATGTTTTAAAAACAAACAAAAACCAAACAAAAAACACATCAAATTCAATGCTGCATGTACATATATTATTAACATACATGTGTCATAGTACATATTCACTGATGTTTAGTTTACGTACATGTATTCAGTTTGGTTTACGTACATGTATTCAGTTTGGTTTACGTATTCACTGTTTGTTTGGTTTACGTATTCACTAATGCTTGGTTTACATATTTACTGATGTTTGATTTACTGATGTTTGATTTACGTATTGACTAATGTTTATTTGCTTTACATATTCACTAATGTTTGTTTGGTTTACGTATTCACTAATGTTTGTTTGGTTTACGTATTCACTAATGTTTGTTTGGTTTACATATTCACTAATGCTTGGTTTACATATTTACTGATGTTTGATTTACTGATGTTTGATTTACGTATTGACTAATGTTTATTTGCTTTACATATTCACTAATGTTTGTTTGGTTTACATATTCACTAATGTTTGTTTGGTTTACATATTCACTAATGTTTGTTTGGTTTACATATTCACTAATGTTTGTTTGGTTTACGTATTCACTAATGTTTGTTTGGTTTACGTATTCACTGTTTGTTTGGTTTAAGTATTCACTAATGTTTGTTACGTCTGTTTGCATGGTTTACATATTCACTAATGTTTATTTGGTTTACGTATTCACTGTTTTGGTTTACCTATTCACTAATGTTTGTTTGGTTTACCTATTCACTAATGTTTGTTTGGTTTACGTATTCACTAATGTGTGTTTGGTTTACGTATTCACTAATATTTGTTTGGTTTACGTATTCACTAATGTTTGTTTGGTTTACGTATTCACTAATGTTTGGTTTACATATTTACTGATGTTTGATTTACTGATGTTTGATTTACGTATTGACTAAGTTTTATTTGCTTTACATATTCACTAATGTTTGTTTGGTTTACGTATTCACTAATGTTTGTTTGGTTTACATATTCACTAATGTTTGTTTGGTTTACGTATTCACTAATGTTCGTTTGGTTTACATATTCACTAATGTTTGTTTGGTTTTTGGTTTATGTATACTTCACTAATGTTTGTTTGGTTTACGTATTCACTAATGTGTGTTTGGTTTACATATTCACTAATGTTTATTTGGTTTACGTATTCACTAATGTTTGTTCAATTTATGTATTCACTAGTGTTTGTTTGATTTATGTATTCACTAATGTTTGTTTGATTTATGTATTCACTAATGTTTGGTTTCTGTGATTTTCTTTAAGAAATGGCAGAATCCCAGATTAAGAGATGGAATCTAGGTTAATCATTTTTCGATTCCAGCGAATCTTAAATATAGTTGCCCAAATTCCAGGTCTGAGAAACCTAGAAAAACATGCCAGTCTGAAAACATCCACTGTCTGGAGCTGCATGTAGTGAGTTTAATTGTTAACATAGCAGAGAGTGATGTAACATTCATTTCTGAATCCACATCACTGATGAATAACTCACATCAACACAGCAATGATAACCAAATAACTTATAGATTTATTTTTAGTTGCCTATGTAGCAGAATCCCTCCACCCCGGATCCAGTCATGTCGCATTACCTGAAATTGTTTTTTCGTAACCTATAAAAGGTTAATTTCTCAGAGGTCTGGCAATCACATATACATAAAGAGCCACATTTACGAAGCCGGGTTTTGTCTTACACATGTGTAGCTACATGTATACATATGTACAATGCATAAATACCTGTGTTTAATAAAAACAGGCATTGTAAATTCCACCCATGAAGTTTTACATTTAAAAAATTAGTTTTTTACTCCAACATTATTAACAATAAGACTCGCTTACCTAGGTCTTCTAAGAATGTACGGTAAATCACTGTTCATCAAAGTGGACGAGTTAATGTATTTTTTCTGTGTGGTCAATCGAGCCCGGTCCTCTTTCTTCGAGACGTGTCCATTCATTCCAACTGTGCACACACATCTGACCGATGATGTGACCAACTCACAGAGGCAACATGCCACCAGATAACTGACAACTCAATAACCCGCCTATGTGACTGTCAGAGAGAGAGAGTGCGAGTGTGCGAGTGTTTCTCCAACCATCGTACGAGAGACGATATCGGCAACACACTTACTGTGATTGTCACCCAGTTCAAGATTCGCGCTAGATAACCTTTGGTGTAATCTCGTTTTTTATCAATACTGGTACACCTTATCACTCACGGGCAACAGTTTTCCCTGCAGAGCTGCAAATTGATCACTTGCGTCTTCACTTTATTCTCTCGGTGTTTATTGGATATTAAATTATCACTTCATGATGAATATTTCATGTTAACAGGGACTCCGATTAATTCAGTGACCAACTCAAGCGTGTCGGGTTAAATCGTCTACATAAGACTGAGCTGCATAATGCATCCTCACTCAGTGTGGTGCAACTTAGCGAGGCTAGGAATTTAATTCTTCCTGTCATTAGCCTGTCTGTGTGCAGTGATTGTGGATGGGAATAATTACGTGTCCAGGGAAATCTGTGCAGATCTGTCACTTCACGGCACAAGCTGCTGGCCATGTCCAGTGTGTAAGAGGCTGGTAGAGCCTGCTGACAGCACCAATCACTGAACGTACCTCTCACAATATCCAGCGGTCATCTCCCATTTTTCTTCATCAATGGCAACGTTTGCTTCAAGTTTAGTTACTGTGAAAGATTGATAATACAAAGAACTGTCCTCAGTCAGATACAGAAATAACAGTAAACTGCAAAGCAGTGAATGTATTTGCTTAGTTTGGTTACTATCTGATGACAGATTTATAATACAGAAAATTTCCTTTATCAATGTCAGACTCTACAGCAGAAAGACTAGACTAAAAGCTGTTGACGTTTGCTTATAGTTTAGTTACTGTATGGTGAAAGATTAATAATGTACAGAGAACTGTCCTCAATCAGATACAAAAATGACAGTAACTTGCAAAACTGTCAGACTCTATAGCAGAAAGACTGGACAAAAACAGGGAACGTTTGCCTATAGTTTAGTTACTGTATGGTGAAAGATTTATAATGTACAGAGAACTGTCCTTAGGTGCAATCAGATTCAAAAATGACAGCAAACTGCAAAAGGACCATTTGATACAGAACACTCTGTTTATTCTGAATAATTTTAAAACTAAAACAATGATCAAACGCGTGTAATTTAAAAGTTATTCCTAGGCCTAGTGCTGCATTTTCATCTCTACAATCTTCAGACATTATAAAAGTACTTGCATTAAACAGTGTTCCTCATGAGATAAAAATAGCAGACCTTTATATAAAATGGCCCAAAAATATAGTATCTGTCAAGTAAAATAATAAAAACTTTAAAGCTGGAAACAAAAATGAATCTTTGTTGATAATGTTATCTCTAAATATTATTTATTTAATCAGATGAACATTATAACAGGTCTTCAGAACCAAAGCCTACTCAGTAAACAATAAGACAAAAACGGAGGGTTTTTTCCTTTAAAAGTGCCACTGTTGTCAAGATGAACAGGACCCTATTACTACTGTGTGCTGATGTTGTTCTATTTTACAGCACTTCACCAACACATTCACCCTAGCTATTTGAGTATGTACCAACATTATTCTATACTAGTCACAAGAAGTTAAGGGCCACATGGACACTGCATCTGGAGTGGCTGCCCAGGGTAGATCATTCGCTATGCCAGTGGTACGGAAACACTCTTGCAGTTAATGCATAATGGAATGGCTCACTTGCAGACATCTCGCTACTTGTCTCATGGACATACTCCATCATTCAGCATGCCAGGGCTTTGCCACAGTCCAGAATACTCAATTTACATCTTGGTGGCATGGTTAACCGAAGCCAAATGGAATTTTTTTTGTACCATCTTAACCCTAATCAAAAGTGTTAACCTAAAACAGTTTCACATGCACCATGCAATTTTCAGGCAGGTGTTCTTCTTAGTCAGAAAAAAAAAAACAGTTTTAAAGCCAGACAATCTTGATTTATTTTGTTTATGCATTTGCTACATGCTTTCTATAATTAGCAGCTAAACAAGCTGTGAGTAAATGCCTGATGCACGTGCAATCTGCAATGTTGTTTTGTTTAACGATACCACTATAAAGCACTGATTTATTAATCATACTGGATGTCAAACATTTGGTAATTCTGACATATAGTCAAAGAGAGGAAACTTGCAACATTCTTTTATATGCACCATTCCACAAACAGGGTAGCACATACCACAGCCTTTGATATACCAGTCATAGTGCACTGTTTGACCGACCGTGCATCAAGTGAGCGTTTCACCACTAGGCGAAGTCCCACCCCTGCAACCTGGAATGATTTATCTACAACTGTAAACTACTTTTCATAAGCTATCCCCGATCCTGAATTGTTTTTCAATTTTTGAACGAGTAACATAAAATTTGATACTGGCTCTTAATTTGTTGCGACTGTTTTATTTTACGCGATACCCACCTCCACCCTGGATATTTTAGGCTAAATGTCCTTAGTAATTCAAGGTGAACCATCAGATAACACACACACTGCCAACACATCAGTTCTTTCATATACCGTTTCCATTAGAAAAGTCAGCAATAACTACACTCTTTCATATTATAGCTGTGGAGCAGTCATTAAAATAAAACTAAGGGAATTTGTTTAAGGTGTATCCTTGCTACTGACCTTCACTGTGTGACTAGAAACAGTTTTTAGCTAATACAGGCATCACTCTGATTTTTGTTTAATGCTGTAAGGCTTACACTTGAATAGTCAATAATTTGCCTTGAGACTCTGTTCATGAACCTGTATGTAAGATAAAATGGGTTAATTCAATGAGTTTTGTATTCACTCTTGATTGAGACAGACACCACACTGCTGTGCTAAATCATTAGTTGCAGAATAGAAATTGGGGGGGGGGGGGGGGGGCAATGTGCAGGGGTGCTGAAATGGAAAATACTTGATTAGTACCAACCATAATTAGGTGGTTGCAGAAGGGGTTTTTTTTCTCATTTCTCTTGATAAAGTGTTGAAATAACCAATGTTAAACACGCAGCTATAATTTAAAATGTGCTGATCGATATGCCATAACACACAGCTGTGTAGTTTAAAATGTGCTGATCGATATGCCATAACATACAGCTGTGTAGTTTAAAATGTGCTGATCGATATGCCATAACACACAGCTGTGTAGTTTAAAATGTGCTGATCGATATGCCATAACACACAGCTGTGTAGTTTAAAAGGTGCTGATCGAGGTGTCATAACAAATATTCCTTCACTGTCTTGTTATGCTCCAGACCGGTGGACTATCACTAAAGTTAGCATTACATTTCTTGTATTTTTTTATTGGGAAACATGTGGGGTGCAGTTAAACGTTATATACAGAATACTAAACTAGCTTGTCTGTCATACCATTTTTATGAAATGAGTGAACAGTTTTGGTATCTGACGAGCGAAAGCGATTCAGATACCAACAGTGTTCACAAGTTTCATAAAAATGGCATGAGAGGCAAGCTAGTTTAGTATTTTATTTATTACAAACCAACTGCAAACAAGCCACAATGCAGAAGTAAGCAGACATCGAGACCTACTACACGTTATTTTTCTATGAATTGGGTCAGCAAGTGATCTATGTCATGCTAATATTACACTAGTTAGATATTGAGTGATTGTTATGAGATGAGCAATATCTTACACTGATGTGTAATAAAATACATTGTATTATAGGGAAAAACATGGGGTGCTGTTGAAGTTAGCATTACATTTCTTGTATTGTATTATAGGGAAAAACGTGGGGTGCTGTTAAAGTTAGCATTACATTTCTTGTATTGTATTATAGGGAAAAACATGGGGTGCTGTTAAAAGTTATAATACATTGTATTCTAGGAAAACATGTGGGGTGCTGTTAAAGTTAGCATTACATTTCTTGTATTGTATTATAGGGAAACATGTGGGGTGCTGTTAAAGTTAGCATTACATTTCTTGTATTGTATTATAGGGAAACATAGGGTGCAGTTAAAAGTTATAATACATTGTATTCTAGGAAAACATGGGGTGCTGTTAAAGTTAAGCATTACATTTCTTGACTTGTATTAAAGGGTAAGTCTAAGATACTTTTGCTGTGTATATATCTAAAGTAATCAACTTCAGCTATCAATTTTATAAAATTAATTTTAAAGACAAGCTGTAGTACTCATATTTATGGTGTTAATGTTGATTGTTTAATAATGTGTGTACAACAGTGTGAAATCTGTGGATATTCAATAACATATTATAGTCTGACTTAACAGAATCACGCTACATACACAAGATAGATCTGTCCGACTATAACACATCCTCCGCTATGTAAACCTGGCCAAACAAGGCCAGTCTGTAAGTTCAATACTGACTGAATTAATCAATACACCATTAAGAGAGAATTGTGTTTTGACATAGCATTTAACTACAAACACAAAAACAAATTATCTCTTTCACACGCACAACACTGGCATGACTACACACACAACTATGAACAGGATATTAAGTGTCAAAATAATAATGATGTCCACAAGTAATATGTTAGTTATGAATTCTCAATTAGAATAGAAACCTGCTCGATACAAACACTTTAGTATAATGCTTGAACTAAGTGCACTGATGCTTGCAGGACATTAGCCACATTGACTAAACTTCATACACCAACACTTTAGTAATAATGCTTGAACTCATATTTGTAATTGACATTACAAATGTAATAACTATAAAGAGAATTAGATGCAGTTTAACACAACTCATGTGACTCTTTCATCAACAATTGTCCAGACAGTACAGAAATATTATTGTACTGATATAACACATCTGAAGTTAAACCTGAGTATATGTGTATATGTGAACATAGATTTCAAAAACCAATATACAGTATTCCTGGTTGAAACTTAGTTTCTTAATCAAAATGCTCATTTCTGACAATCCAGTGTTTTTTTGGTCAGCAGAAGCTCAAAACAGTGTCTCCATATTATCATTAGGTATGTATCAAAATGTTTATCATACTTAGTGTAGACTGTTCTATCACTAATGTTCATCCAACCCCAACATCTCAGTAGACTGTTATACTGCTGATGTACATCTCACCCCAACATCTCAGTAGACTGTTATACTGCTGATGTACATCCCACCCCAACATCTCAGTAGACTGTTATACTGCTGATGTACATCTCACCCCAACATCTCAATAGACTGTTATACTGCTGATGTACATCTCACCCCAACATCTCAGTAGACTGTTATACTGCTGATCTACATCCCACCCCAACATCTCAGTAGACTGTTATACTGCTGATGTACATCTCACCCCAACATCTCAATAGACTGTTATACTGCTGATGTACATCTCACCCCAACATCTCAGTAGACTGTTATACTGCTGATGTACATCTCACCCCAACATCTCAATAGACTGTTATACTGCTGATGTACATCTCACCCCAACATCTCAGTAGACTGTTATACTGCTGATGTACATCTCACCCCAACATCTCAGTAGACTGTTATACTGCTGATGTACATCTCACCCCAACATCTCAATAGACTGTTATACTGCTGATGTACATCTCACCCCAACATCTCAGTAGACTGTTCTATTACCGACCTACATCACACCCCAACATCTCAGTAGACTGTTATACTGCTGACCTACATCCCACCCCAACATCTCAGTAGACTGTTATACTGCTGATGTACATCTCACCCCAACATCTCAGTAGACTGTTATACTGCTGATGTGCATCTCACCCCAACATCTCAGTAGACTGTTCTATCACCGACCTAGATCACACCCCAACATCTCAGTAGACTGTTATACTGCTGATGTACATCTCACCCCAACATCTCAGTAGACTGTTATACTGCTGATGTACATCTCACCCCAACATCTCAGTACAGTTATTCTGCTGATGTACATCTCACCCCAACATCTCAGTAGACTGTTATACTGCTGATGTACATCTCACCCCAACATCTCAGTAGACTGTTCTATCACCGACCTACATCACACCCCAACATCTCAGTAGACTTTTATACTGCTGATGTACATCTCACCCCAACATCTCAGTAAACTGTTGTACTGCTGATCTACATCCCACCCCAACATCTCAATAGACTGTTATACTGCTGATGTACATCTCACCCAACATCTCAGTAGACTGTTATACTGCTGATGTACATCTCACCCCAACATCTCAGTAGACTGTTATACTGCTGATGTACATCTCACCCCAACATCTCAGTAGACTGTTATACTGCTGATCTACATCCCACCCCAACATCTCAGTAGACTGTTATACTGCTGATGTACATCTCACCCCAACATCTCAGTAGACTGTTATACTGCTGATCTACATCCCACCCCAACATCTCAGTAGACTGTTATACTGCTGACCTACATCCCACCCCATCTCAGTAGACTGTTATACTGCTGATGTACATCCCACCCCAACATCTCAGTAGACTGTTATACTGCTGATGTACATCTCACCCCAACATCTCAGTAGACTGTTATACTGCTGACCTACATCCCACCCCAACATCTCAGTAGACTGTTCTACCACTGACCTTCATCCCACCGCAACATCTCAGTAGACTGTTCTAGTACTGACCTACATTCTGCCCCAACATCTCAGTAGACTCTTCTAACACTGACCTAAATTCCACCCCAACATCTCAGTAGACTGTTCTACAACTCACACACCACCCCAATATCTCAGTAGACTGTTCTAGCACTGACCTACATCCCACCCCAACATCTCAGTAGACTGTTATACTGCTGATCTACATCCCACATCTCAGTAGACTGTTCTAGCACTGACCTAAATCCCACCCCAACATCTCAGTAGACTGTTATACTGCTAATCTACACCACACCCCTACATCTCAGTAGACTGTTATACTGCTGATTTACATTTCACCCCAATATCTCAGTAAACTGTTATACCGCTGACCTACATCCCACCCCAACATCTTAGTAGACTGTTATACTGCTGATTTACATCCCACCACATCTCAGTAGACTGTTATACTGCTGATCTACATCCCACCACAACATCTCAGTAGGCTGTTCTATCACTGATCTATATCCCACCCCAGCATCTCAGTAGACTGTTCTATCACTGCCCTACATCCCACCACAACATCTCAGTAGACTGTTCTATCACTGCCCTACATTGCACCCCAACATCTCAGTAGGCTGTTCTATGACTGCCCTACATCCCACCACAACATCTCAGTAGACTGTTCTATCAGTGCCCTACATCCCACCACAACATCTCAGTAGACTGTTCTATCACTGCCCTACATCACACCTCAACATCTCAGTAGACTGTTCTATCACTGCCCTACATCCCACCACCACATCTCAGTAGACTGTTCTATCACTGCTGACCTACATCCCACCACAACATCTCAGTAGGCTGTTCTATGACTGCCCTACATCCCACCACAACATCTCAGTAGACTGTTCTATCACTGCCCTACATCCCACCACAACATCTCAGTAGACTGTTCTATCACTGCCCTACATCCCACCACATCTCAGTAGACTGTTCTATCACTGCCATACATCCCACCACATCTCAGTAGACTGTTCTATCACTGCCCTATATCACACCCCATCATCTCAGTAGACTGTTATACACTTATCTATATCCCACCTTAACATCTCAGTAGACTGTTCTATCACTGCCCTATATCACACCACATCTCAGTAGACTGTTCTATCACTGCCCTACATCCCACCACATCTCAGTAGACTGTTCTATCACTGCCCTATATCACACCACATCTCAGTAGACTGTTCTATCACTGCCCTACATCCCACCACATCTCAGTAGACTGTTCTATCACTGCCCTATATCACACCACATCTCTGTAGACTGTTCTATCACTGCCCTACATCCCACCACATCTCAGTAGACTGTTCTATCACTGCCCTATATCACACCCCATCATCTCAGTAGACTGTTATACACTTATCTATATCCCACCTTAACATCTCAGTAGACTGTTCTATCACTGCCCTATATCACACCACATCTCAGTAGACTGTTCTATCACTGCCCTACATCCCACCACATCTCAGTAGACTGTTCTATCACTGCCCTATATCACACCACATCTCAGTAGACTGTTCTATCACTGCCCTACATCCCACCACATCTCAGTAGACTGTTCTATCACTGCCCTATATCACACCACATCTCTGTAGACTGTTCTATCACTGCCCTACATCCCACCACATCTCAGTAGACTGTTCTATCACTGCCCTATATCACACCCCATCATCTCAGTAGACTGTTATACACTTATCTATATCCCACCTTAACATCTCAGTAGACTATTATACTGCTGATTTACATTCCAACATCTCTGACATTTTAAACACTAATGTAATAATGTTTTCGTATTCTGCTCCAGTGGTCTAAGATCTGTGAATGAAATACAAAAAACCCTAGAACTAATTAGTGAGAAAAAATTATTTAATGTACATTGATTTAGATTTTTTTAAATTTTATTTTAAATCCCAGAAAGTAGAATGAAACGGAAATCTGTACTAAAAGATTAATCAATAATTTCTTCAACGCAAATTGTTAACACATGCAATGTACTTATATGTCTGTATCTTACATTCATAACAAAGGGGTCCTTTTAGGCAGTCATCATATAACATTATAAATAGATACATAAAAAAAATATTGTTTGAACCAATTTATTCTTTTTAATGCATTTTGTGGCATAAAACAACAGCCAGTGACTTAATTGTGTTAGTTATTTCCAGAAATCCCAGCACAGATCACGTAATGCATGTGTGTGTTGGTTATCACCAGGTGGTCATTATACAGCATGCAGTGTCATTGTTCTGCTGACATATAATAATAATAATAATAAATTCTTTATTTAGTGAGGGTTACACAGTTAGCAAAAGCTAATCTTCCCTGAGGCCCTCAGGTACAAACAATACAGAATTACAATACATACATTTATGAACAAATAGAAAATACATATATGGCAATAAACATATGTACAAATGATATTATTTTAGAAAATATTTCTTGCGTCTAGATTTAAAAACAGCAGTATTTGGCGATGATCGGATAGCTTTAGGCAATTTATTCCAAAGTACTGGTCCAGAGTAACTGAAAGCATGTTTAAATAAAGACATTTTAGGTTTTGGAATTAATAGATTTCTATCCTCTACATTTCGAAGGTTGTAGGGATTGTTTTCTCCAACATATATTAATAAGTTTGAAAGATAGTTTGGGGCTTCATTGTATAGACATTTATAAACTTGTAAACATTTGTGATAGTGGATTCGTGTTTCCATTGTCATCCATTTTAACTGTTTAAATAGTGGGTTAGATGGAGTAATAGGATCTACATCTAATATCATCCTTGCAGCTCTCTTTTGCAGTTTTAGTAAACGTTCTAATCCATCCTGATTACAGTTTCCCCAAATTACACAGCAGTAATCGATGAGTGGTAAAATATACCCATTGTAGAAAAGTTTTCTTGCATCTAAATTTAAATACCTAATGATTTTTGATAACAGATACAGACGTTTAGAGATCAGGGAACACACATGTTTAACCTGATTTGTCCATTTTAAATTATTATCAACTTTAATTCCTAAAAGTTTTTCACAATCAGTGTGTTGCAGACATTCTGAATTTATTATAAGAGAAATATCATTTTGGATTGTAACTTTTTGTCTTGTTCCTATAGTCATACATTTGGTATTTTTTGTGTTTATGAACATTTTATTATAGGAACACCATTTTTCTACACTATTCAGATCTTGCTGTAGTTTATCTTGAATTTGAGTAACAGTTTTCCCTGACATGAACATTGTTGAATCATCTGCATACATACTTGTGGTACAATGTTCAATGTATAGTGGAAGATCATTTATGTACAGTATAAAGAGAAGAGGTCCTAGTATGGAACCCTGTGGAACACCATAAATAATGGATTTAGGTTCTGATGTTGCCATTCCTATAGTGACTTGCTGTGTCCTGTTAGTTAAATAAGATTGGAACAAGTTAAGAGAATTCCCTTTGCAGCCATAAATGTTTAACTTTTTGAATCAGAATTGAATGGTCCACAACATCAAAAGCTTTTTTGAAATCAAGAAATATGACTCCATTTAGATTTCCTTCATTCATTTCATGTAACCATTTATCAGTTATATCAATAAGTGCTGTTTGGCATGAGTGTTTTGGTCTAAAACCTGATTGAGATGAGTGTAAAAGGTTAAATTTGGTTAAGTAATCATAAAATTGCATGGAGATATGTTTTTTTATTAATTTGGACAGCGTTGGCAATACAGATATTGGCCTATATTTGTAGCTTCAGTTTTGTCACCAGACTTGAAAATTGGAGTAACTTTAGCATTTTTAAAACATTGTGGATAAATACCACTGTCTATTATTTTGTTAAAAATAAATGTTAACGAAGAAGCAATTGCCAAGGCACCTAACTTAAGTATTCATGGACCTAAGTTGTCATCTCCGGATGATTTATTGACATTTAAGTTCTTAAGCTCATTATAAAGATAATTTATTTGTACAGGAGCTATCTTAAACTTTTCCTCATTTGGGAGTCTCTCTTTTACAAAACGTTCCACTTTCTCGAGATTTGGCATATCATATCCAGAATTAGTTCTCAAATTTTCAATACAAGAAATAAAGAAGTCATTAAATTTGTTTGCTATGTCGGTCTTATCCTTAAGTGTTGTTCCATTGTCAGATTTCAGCTCTGCTGGACTTGATACATGTGAAGGATTTAGCTCATGGATACATTTCCATAATGATTTTGGATCCCTAGAGTCATTCACCACAGCAGAATAGTAGTTTTGTTTGGCTTTGTCTGTAATTTGTTTAGTTTTGTTCCTCCACACCTTATATTCATCCCACATACCTAGCTTGTGATATCTGTCTTGTAACTGTCTGGCTTGTGTTATTTCACAGGAATACCAACCTGGCTGCTCTTTCCTCTTGATTCGTTTTGTAACTAAAGGGGCATGCTTGTCTAATACATTATTGAAAATTTTGTACCATAATTTTAAGCAAGTATCTAGATCATCCTCAAATTCCACAGAATAAAATGGGGCATTCAGATATGGTAATTATCTTCTTGTCTTCACTACATAGAAGGGCCAGCATGTAGTCAAGAGGTAGAGCTCTCGCCTATATAGTGTGATGGGTTGCAGGATGAATCAGCCTCGGTGGATCCAACTGGCTTTTATTCAATTCCAATCACAGCTCCATGATTGTGGCATGTGGCAAACACTAACTTGCTGCTATTCAAGCAGAATAACTTATGTGGATGCATGTTTCACTTCTTTGTCTCATTCCTTTTCCCTCCTCTGTCTGTCTGTCTCTCTGTGTCTGTCTGTCTGTCTCTGTCTCTCTCTCTCTCTCTCTCTCTCTCTCTCTCTCTCTCTCTCTCTCTCTCTCTCTCTCTCTCTCTCTCTCTCTCTCTCTCTCTCTCTCTCTCTGTCAAAATTATCACAAGCACCAAATAGTCGTAATTTAAAATGTGCTGAGGTGTCTTTCTTTCTCATATTTACATACAAATGACAATAATGATGCTAAACAGATTATTGTCAAGGATTCTGGAATTATAGCGTTGTTTTGAGAACCCCCTTTCCCTGATGATGAAGCCTGATTCTATCACTAGGTGCCTACCAGTGGACAAAGGCGTAACATGGTTAACAAATAGTTGGGAAACCCATGTTGACCAACGCTGTGTAACAGAGGAGGTACAGCTAACTAGAAATTGATTTCTATATCACACTCAGAGTTATGAGCCTCTTCATTACGATGATGCACACATACATCCACGTTTTCCCATTAGCAACCAATTGTCTCCTTTAGCAGAGTGATAAATTAAATCTTCTTTTATGTAGAAAATTTGGTTGAGTATTTCGTTGAAAATGGTGTCACAAAAGGAATATTATACATTCCCGTACACTGTTTAATCAGTAGCTGTGAGGTGTATGTTGAACATATAGGTACAACTGTGATCGTTTGCGGGGAAACCAGGCTCTAGTCACCACTGGGAATTCACCTTTACTTTCTGCTTGCAACATACGAGTGCTATGAACGTTCTGAAAGACATAAAACATGTTTGAATCACACTGAATAGATAGCAGATACCCGACATTGATATACCAGGTGTGGCGTACTGGTTAGAAAGGGGAAAACACCATTGTCAAGATGTGGCTAGCTAACAGAGATGTTTTAATAAGTAAAATTGCAAGTTAAATACACTTTTCAACATAAAATATCAGTGGCTGTATATTAAATGGGTTTCTTACACAGCTGTTGGTAAGAACACCATGCGTTAGTTTTGATAACACATAGTTGTTTACACATGTACATGTGTTAACAATTTCAAGACATACGATGGCTGCTCCTAGGTGATGACCAGGTCACGAATGCCATACGTCCAATAAAAAAGCAGCATGGTGGAAATCGATTACACTGTTAACCTGACAATTATGTGTCTGTGATGTGTAAGTCAGCTACAAGTGCAACGGCTGTAAATAGCTTTTAGTCGAAAATTTGCTTAAAATGTCGTTGTTTTTTAGGATATGTTAGAAATAGAATAATACATTTGTGTCTGTTAGATACCATTTATCTCACAACCCGTTGTTTTAAAACGTATCAAACTCGCTTTTGCTCATTAAGATACATTTTAAAACAACTCATGAGATAAATGGTATCTAATGGCCACTCATGTATTTCTTATTTTCCTAGTGTTTAAAGTTGCAATCACTGTTTTAGTTTTAAAATTGTTTGCAATGAGAATACCCTTATATGAAATGGCCTAATTAACAGGGATTTTGCCAGAGCTAGGGCATGGAGGGTAAATTATAAAACCCTAAAATCTAGGAAATTAATAAATATATTTTAATAATTCTTAAATAGATGATACTAAGAGAAATGGTGTTTTAAATTTGTAAAAGCACATGAAATGCAGTATCTGATTTCAAAGCATTTTAAATTAATAGTTTCTACCTAGCAGGAACACTTTAAGTTCTGTTTTGTTTTTGTTACATACTCTCAAATTACATTCTGGCAGAAAGCCTGCCTCAGGAGAATTTTACAATGATGTCAACCTCACTCACAACACACCCTGATTAAAACAAACAAGATGGACATTCACTGAAAACAAGCTATAATTAAGTTCTAAAACTATCTTCATCACCACTGACATTAGAGCAAATTCTGACAAATATTGATAAATTCCACCAAAATAGATCACAAGTAGATTATCACTTTTTAAAAAATTTGGGTACATTATGAAAGCAATCACTACTCCCTGCCTATGAGAGACCGGTGTCTGTAGAATCAATACCAATAACGATTGCTGTGCTTCCTTAAGGCGAACTTACAAGAGTTCTTCGGAACAGCCAACCAGGGCTTGTTTCATCAAACACCAGATTAAGTGTCCAGCGTTCACACAACAGACACCAATTTACCAATTACCACACCACAAATGGCTGATAGGGGTTCCTTAAAACAATTATTTATTTAACCTGCAAAAAGGTGGTACAAAATGTCTTACAAAAGTTGACCTGATTTATTTTGTGGTTGTTTTGCTATATAAAAAACCCCCATATATCTTGAAAAATCTTTATTGACCATTAAAAACAGAACTTGCTGGCATTGCACATTATCAGTCCCAGAAGAAAGGAAAGACATTTGATAAAAATAGGCCAGGTGAACATTTATTGGTACATTTCATAACGTTTTGAAATGTTCTGCATTCATTCGGAAACATTTTGAATTATACATGTGGTTCTAATCATAATATTTATATATAAAATACTTGGCTACTTTCAGTAATAAAATGTTAACAAATGTTTCAGGGGTCTAAAGCAGTCTTGGACAGGGAATGTTTAGTTTCAAGAAAGAAACCTGCTGCCACCGTGTAAATTATGCACTCTTACCAAACACCAGCAAAATGTCTTTTTAGGTCTTTTCCACATATACAGTCACCTATTACACACCAGTCATGATGGTCTGGTTGGAATGGGAAATAAGCATACTGAACCTCAAAGGAATCCTCAACCCCAGAGTTACACATTCAGCTCTTAAGATATAGTATGAACCAGTCAGTGGGTTGTGCAGCAGTCGTGAAGTCACCATCGGCCGTCACTCTATACATTAACAGAATACCACTTGTCATCTTCAACATCAGAGTCAAGTCTTCAGTAACATAGACCAACAGTTCTATACATTAACAGAATACCACTTGTCATCTTCAACATCAGAGTCAAGTCTTCAGTAATGTAGACCAACAGTTCTTAACAGGTTTCTTTTACAGCAGGCACCAGATGGCTACACCAATGTGATATTGCTACGTTGAAGATGTCAGCTATTTTTCCTGTCCATATATTTTTATAGATTTGTCCATAAAACGAATCAGTGAAGATGTTCCTAAGTAAGTGATCAATTAGTTACTTCAGTGGAGTATCTGCCAGCAGACTGAAGTTACATGATAATCTCCCTTAGCCCTTATTCCAACCAGAATTCTTTGACATACAGATTAAAGGGATATACCCTAGTTTTTAAACACTAACACATATTTTTGACCATTATAACCATTTTTGATAACTTAAATCATACTTTACTTAGATTTTATTGTTTAGATTATCAATTTCCATACATTTGAAGTGTTTTTGGTCATCCTGGTGTTTTTAATATTACAAATTGCATTTCTCATATTTTTAAAAACGCATGTGTGTCTGAGAAGTAATAGTTATAGAGTCGAATTTTAGTCTATTTTTAGATAGTATTTCACCATTTCAAAGTCACAGACTCATGTTTCACTCAGTGTTACAGGTTTGTAAATTAACTAAACTCAGTGTTAATCTTCATGGGTTGAAACTACTGTATGTCTCTTTAAAGATAGTGGTATAGCCACTATTCGGGGTGGGGTGGGGTGGGGGGGATGGCTATTAAATAAAGAAACTAATACATATACCTAGTGTGTTTCTTTTGGTATACTACATGTATGTCTGTTCCACCGTCGTTGTAGTGGTTTTCCTGGGGGACAGAAGGTAAATATACTACATGTATGTCTGTTCCACCGTGGTTGTAGTGGTTTTCCTGGGGGAAGAGAAGGTAAATATACTACATGTAGGTGTGTTCCACCGTGGTTGTTGTGGTTTTCCTGGGGGAGAGAAGGTAAATATACTACATGTATGTCTGTTCGACCGTGGTTGTTGTGGTTTTCCTGGGGGAGAGAAGGTAAATATACTACATGTATGTCTGTTCCACCGTGGTTGTAGTGGTTTTCCTGGGGGATAGAAGGTAAATATACTACATGTATGTCTGTTCCACCCTGGTTGTAGTGGTTTTCCTGGGGGAGAGAAGGTAAATATACTACATGTATGTCTGTTCCACCGTGGTTGTAGTGGTTTTCCTGGGGGAGAGAAGGTAAATATACTATATGTATGTCTGTTCCACCGTGGTTGTAGTGGTTTTCCTGGGGGAGAGAAGGTAAATATACTACATGTATGTCTGTTCCACCCTGGTTGTAGTGGTTTTCCTGGGGGAGAGAAGGTAAATATACTACATGTATGTCTGTTCCACGGTGGTTGTAGTTGTTTTCCTGGGGGAGAGAAGGTAAATATACTACATGTATGTCTGTTCCACGGTGGTTGTAGTGGTTTTCCTGGGGGAGAGAAGGTAAATATACTACATGTATGTCTGTTCCACCGTGGTTGTAGTTGTTTTCCTGGGGGAGAGAAGGTAAATATACTACATGTATGTCTGTTCCACCGTGGTTGTAGTGGTTTTCCTGGGGAAGAGAAGGTAAATATACTACATGTATGTCTGTTCCACCATGGTTGTTGTGGTTTTCCTGGGGGAGAGAAGGTAAATATACTACATGTATGTCTGTTCCAACGTGGTTGTAGTGGTTTTCCTGGGGGAGAGAAGGTAAATATACTACATGTATGTCTGTTCCACCGTGGTGGTTGTGGTTTTCCTGGGGGAGAGAAGGTAAATATACTACATGTATGTCTGTTCCACCGTGGTTGTAGTGGTTTTCCTGGGGGAGAGAAGGTAAATATACTACATGTATGTCTGTTCACCGTGGTTGTAGTGGTTTTCCTGGGGGAGAGAAGGTAAATATACTACATGTATGTCTGTTCCACCGTGGTTGTAGTGGTTTTTCTGGGGGAGAGAAGGTAAATATACTACATGTATGTCTGTTCCACCGTGGTGGTTGTGGTTTTCCTGGGGGAGAGAAGGTAAATATACTACATGTATGTCTGTTCCACCGTGGTTGTAGTGGTTTTCCTGGGGGAGAGAAGGTAAATATACTACATGTATGTCTGTTCACCGTGGTTGTAGTGGTTTTCCTGGGGGAGAGAAGGTAAATATACTACATGTATGTCTGTTCCACCGTGGTTGTAGTGGTTTTCCTGGGGGAGAGAAGGTAAATATACTACATGTATGTCTGTTCCACCCTGGTTGTAGTGGTTTTCCTGGGGGAGAGAAGGTAAATATACTACATGTATGTCTGTTCCACCGTGGTTGTAGTTGTTTTCCTGGGGGAGAGAAGGTAAATATACTACATGTATGTCTGTTCCACCCTGGTTGTAGTGGTTTTCCTGGGGGAGAGAAGGTAAATATACTACATGTATGTCTGTTCCACCATGGTTGTAGTGGTTTTCCTGGGGGAGAGAAGGTAAATATACTACATGTATGTCTGTTCCACCCTGGTTGTAGTGGTTTTTCTGAGGGATAGAAGGTAAATATACTACATGTATGTCTGTTCCACCCTGGTTGTAGTGGTTTTCCTGGGGGAGAGAAGGTAAATATACTACATGTATGTCTGTTCCACCATGGTTGTAGTGGTTTTCCTGGGGGAGAGAAGGTAAATATACTACATGTATGTCTGTTCCACCCTGGTTGTAGTGGTTTTTCTGAGGGATAGAAGGTAAATATACTACATGTATGTCTGTTCCACCCTGGTTGTAGTGGTTTTCCTGGGGGAGAGAAGGTAAATATACTACATGTATGTCTGTTCCACCATGGTTGTAGTGGTTTTTCCTGAGGATAGAAGGTAAATATACTACATGTATGTCTGTTCCACCCTGGTTGTAGTGGTTTTTCTGGGGGAGAGAAGGTAAATACTACATGTATGTCTGTTCCACCCTGGTTGTAGTGGTTTTCCTGAGAAGGTAAATATACTACATGTATGTCTGTTCCACCATGGTTGTAGTGGTTTTCCTGGGGGAGAGAAGGTAAATATACTACATGTATGTCTGTTCCACCCTGGTGGTGTAGTGGTTTTCCTGGGGGAGAGAAGGTAAATATACTACATGTATGTCTGTTCCACCATTGGTGGTTTTCCTGGGGGAGTGGTTTTACTACTGGGGGTTGTAGTGGTTTTCCTGGGGGAGAGAAGGTAAATATACTACATGTATGTCTGTTCCACCCTGGTTGTAGTGGTTTTCCTGGGGGAGAGAAGGTAAATATACTACATGTATGTCTGTTCCACCATGGTTGTTGTGGTTTTCCTGGGGGAGAGAAGGTAAATATACTACATGTATGTCTGTTCCACCCTGGTTGTAGTGGTTTTCTGGGGGGAGAGAAGGTAAATATACTACATGTATGGTTCCACCCTGGTTGTAGTGGTTTTTCTGGGGAAGAGAAGGTAAATATACTACATGTATGTCTGTTCCACCGTGGTGGTTGTGGTTTTCCTGGGGGAGAGAAGGTAAATATACTACATGTATGTCTGTTCACCGTGGTTGCAGTGGTTTTCCTGGGGGAGAGAAGGTAAATATACTACATGTATGTCTGTTCCACCGTGGTTGTAGTGGTTTTCCTGGGGGAGAGAAGGTAAATATACTACATGTATGTCTGTTCCACCGTGGTTGTAGTGGTTTTCCTGGGGGAGAGAAGGTAAATATACTACATGTATGTCTGTTCCACCGTGGTTGTAGTGGTTTTCCTGGGGGAGAGAAGGTAAATATACTACATGTATGTCTGTTCCACCCTGGTTGTAGTGGTTTTCCTGGGGGAGAGAAGGTAAATATACTACATGTATGTCTGTTCCACCATGGTTGTAGTGGTTTTCCTGAGGGATAGAAGGTAAATATACTACATGTATGTCTGTTCCACCGTGGTTGTAGTGGTTTTCCTGGGGGAGAGAAGGTAAATATACTACATGTAGGTCTGTTCCACGGTGGTTGTAGTGGTTTTCCTGGGGGAGAGAAGGTAAATATACTACATGTATGTCTGTTCCACGGTGTTTGTAGTGGTTTTCCTCGGGGAGAGAAGGTACCGTAAATATACTACATGTAGATCTGTTCCACGGTGGTTGTTGTGGTTTTCCTGGGGGAGAAAAGGTAAATATGGTTTCCTAAGTATAGGGAAACATAGAGCTATTCTTTAAAAGTATATCGAGAAATTTGATGCTTTGATGCAGTAAAACTTGGTTTCATGATATGTGGGGCAATAAATATTTAGCAACCATAAATATGGTCTAAAAAACAATGTATGGAAAAGAATTGTCTTTCTAGTACTGATATTTAAAACACTTGTACACGTGTTTTTGTGAATATATCACTATTTCTCAAAAAGATTAGTTTTTCTAGTACTGATATTTAAAACACTTGTACATATGTTTTTGTGAATATATCACTATTTCTCAAAAAGAATTGTTTTTCTAGTACTGATATTTAAAACACTTGTACACATGTTTTTGTGAATATATCACTATTTCTCAAAAAGCTTGCATAATGTACCTACAAACATTTAGAGGAAAAAAAATACAGCAGAATATTTGCAAACTGTAAGATTGTTAAAAGAAGTTTTCCTGTTTTTTGTGTGCAAGAGCAAGTACACACTGACAGTATGTAAATAAATGGAGATGTTTCCTGTCTCTTGAAAGTTCGATACTAACAAGATCAATCATAACAGGCCTGGTCATCATCACTGGTTGACCTCTGACCCCTGACAGCCATCCAATCAATGAACCGATCACCAGGCAGCACCAGTATCCTTGTTTATCCTGGAGTTGTCCATGGTAATCAAATCTGAGAGCCAGATTTACAAAAGGTCATATCACTGGTTAAATCTGAACAACAAAACCATCAACATTTTCAAAGTTGTATTTCTGCACAAGGCAGAGTCAAAATGACATGTAGGCATGTTGTGGCTGCTCTTATAAATAGATGTATTTACCATACATTATTAAATATACATGGCTGTTTATATAGGAAACCTGTATGTGATCAAGGAATAACCACCTTTCTAAAGTTTGGCCCTGAGAGACTGTAAGAAACATGGAGATAGCTAGTTCAGTAGTGTTTGAACATACTCACTTAAGGTCTGACTCCTCTCCATACACCTATGGTAAATGGTTATTTCCTATTCCAACCCATGCTCCACAACTAGTATATCAAACTGACATGTGCTGTCCAGCATATCAGAAAATGAACCAAAAACCATTTTCTTTTTCTGTCATAATATAAGTTACTAATGAAAGCATATTTGCTGTTTGGAAAACCTAGGAAAGGGATATTAGCTCAAAGACACCTCAACACCTTTAAATACTGTTTAGTGAATATAAAACCTTTGGTCAAAAGTGAAATTTAAGAGGAAACCTGCTATTTTTAAACAGGCTATTCCCACCAAAAAATTGGCATGAGATCTGCTATATGCACTTTCTCTGAGTCATGACAGTACATACCACATTTTTGTGTACCAGTCCCTGGGTGCTATATTAGGCCAGACCTGTCAACCCTCCCGGATTCCGCGGGAGTCTCCCGGTATTTGATCAAATCTCCTTTCACCTGTGCGGGAGACAGTTTCTCCTTTTAAATGACATTTTTGTAAGTATAAAAAAAATCGATCCTCTTTTGTCAAAATAACAGAAGGGAAGTAACTCTGCCTTTTTTTCTCATTCGGCAAATGTCGACTACTTTCGGCTTCTGAGAATGTAACAGGCCGAATTGTCCCGACTGTTTAACCTTTGCCGAAGTGAAAATTGTGGGATAGCCTATTTATATTGTTAAAAAAGCACATGGAGTTTATAAAATGACATGTAATTATAATGTTTGTTGTCATCGTAATGGCTACAAAGCGTGTTGCCGCTAATTCAACAGGCTGTGTATTGACATTCAGTGTTGCCATATAAAAAAAAAAAACTATCCAATTTAGTTCTAATAACACCTCTGAATTGTAAAATGTCTTCCCACTGGATTACATAATGCAACTATGACGAATCTGAACTGCCAGACTCCGAGTTGACAGCGATACACACGATGCATGTTAAAATCACATGTCACAGCAAGACAACGAAAAGACCAATTAACTGTATAAAACATACTTGTGTCAGTTAATTTTGTATGTTTGTGCAGTAAAATGTTGGTTATAAGGGTACACTTCAAGAAATTATTTTGTACAATTAAAAAATGTTGTGTTTGACATTGACATAAAGTTACTCACGGAAATGGGTATAATTCCGGTATATTTCACACGATGTCCGTAATGAGGTTTTACTTATGATTAATGAAAATACAATGTTTATTGCATCATTATAATGATTTTAAATAAGTACCACGCCACCGTTCCTCATTATAGTAAAAACTGAATATTAATTTATAAGATTTATATAAATTTGTCTTTGGTACTTAGGTACATTAACCACAAATGATAATGTAACGCAACCTGTAAGGCTGTAAGTGTAATACCGTAAATGTACTAATTAAAATTTTTATTTCTTGTTCATGTTCTTAACATTTTTGGATAATATTTTTTTTTTTTTTAAATATGTATTAAATCATAATAATATTTAAACTTTAAAAAAAAAAAAAAAAAAAATATTAATATTTTTTTTTTTTTTTTAATGCCAAGATCTAAGGTTAAGAAGTATATATGACATTATAAAGTATTCATATAACTTATTGTAATAATGTTTTTTTTTTTAATCTTGCGATTTTGGGTTAAATTGTGTGAATTTAAAAATCTCCTGCTTTTTGACAAAATCTCCTGCTTTTTCAACACACACCTCCTGCTTTCTCTTGTCTAAAGGTTGACAGGTCTGTATTAGGCTGAGGATAAAGGCCAAGTCCACTGAGGACATCAATCGTATGACTCCTCGCACCTCAGGCGAGCACTCTGCCACTGAGCTACATGCGTATCCATGCAACTCCCACCATGTATACATTTTCTTTTCCATTCTACATTCAGAACAAAGGTTATTGTTATAAACATATGTGCCATTTCTGAGGCATCTCGTGTATTGTGAAGTAGTTAATGGTTTGCACTGAGTCATCATTTATGATTCATCCATTGAAATCGAAGGGAAGGACACACACACACACACACACACACACACACAGACACAGACACACACACACACACACACACCAACAGACACACACAAACACACACACAGACACACACAAACACACACACAAACACAAACACAAACAGACACAGACACAGACACACACACTATAGAAAGAATCCATGCATATTTGATCTGGTGGTAAAATTTATTACATTTTATTACATCGTAATAGCAAGACTGGCAATAAACAATATCAACGAAGATCTTTACATCTATGCGCAGTGAAAGGTCACTGAAACAGTGACAGTGGATGTTAAATATTTCAACTTGTAACTGTCAGACAGGTCACATTCACATTCTAAATTCTGTAATCTGATATACACAGACTGTGTCTACAACATTGCTATGGTAATATACTGCGTGAAATTAAAAACTTCACAATCTAAAATTTGAATAAAGTCAGTGTTGAAAGCAGGTATTTTTCACGAATAAATATTATAATGGCAATGTCTACACCCCATTTGAAGCCCATCACAGCCCACGTGACCCGATCCATAGCACGTGCACAACACCATTGAGGCAAAAGTGGTTTTGCATGTGCCACTGGTCACGTGACTACAATAGCACACATTTTCATCTACTTGCTCACAGCAGTCTGACACAACGAAAAAACACATTAAAACTATATTTGTTACGACCTGTTTAGATGCCAGGCCTCACAAATGTGCAGCATGAATGTGCCGTCGGCATGTTGTATGTGGGAAAGTCAGTAGCTCACCTTGCAAAAGCGTTGAGGCAGAAGTGTAATGGTTTGGGGTGCTATCTGTAGAAATGGACATTCTCGACTTCTTGTCATCCATGGCAATCTCAACACTGCTGCATACCGTGACCAGGTGCTGGCCCAGGAAATTGTGCCCTTCATGGCAGCTCATGGTCCAGGCCTGATCATTCAGCATGACAACGCCAGACCCCACACAGCCATCTTGACAAGGGATTACCTAAGGAACGCGGGCATCAATGTCATGGATTGGCCTTCAAGGTCACCTGACCTGAATCCCATCAAGCACATCTGAGATGTGCTGGGAAGATGCCTGCACACTTTCAGGAACCCTCCACAGACTTTGCAGGAACTTGGTGCCTCATTAGTGGAACAATGGCACTGTATTTACACGCATCAGGCAGTCAATGAGTAGGCATTGCCTTGCAGTTGTGGGTACACATGGAGGTATACACGCTACTGAACCTGTGATTTCATTAGATGACCCTGCTTGTGAATTACCATTTTGTGGGTGCATCAAACAGATTTTTGCCTCGCCATTTATTCCTATTCTTTCTTTGGACGTCATACAATAAAAGAAATACCTTATTTAACACATTCTTCTGTCATATTTGATAATTAACCAAGATGACATGGTTGTGAAGTTTTTAATTTGACTCAGTATACATGCAGTGTACAAAATTAAGATTCACACCCAATTATATATATATTCAGTATTCAACCACTTAAGAAAGAAAGGATTATAACATGTTGGCATTTGCTAATGTTTGTTTTTCTTCGTACAAATTTTCTGGCAATATTATTCATGAAATAGACATAAGTTTTGTTCATGTAGTATATGCCAACTAGAGTAGGTTTGAGTGCCACAATGAACAGTATGCAGTATTCGACCAGATGGCTCAGTATTTGACCACTTTCTAATTAACTGATAAAACTAAACTTTGAAATTTATTTTATAGTAAATGCAACATATATCAAACAACTAAATCCAAAAACTGTTGATTTTAACAATTGTAACACATATTCATGCATTTAAGTACGCATGCACATGTTTGTATACACATTCACACATGCACATGCATATTTTCTGATGAACAGTCTCTTTGGTCCTATCTCAATTTACAGATAATGATATTAGACCGAAATAAAAGAAAACATACCGGTAATTGTGTAAGTCCTGACAAACAGCACCAAAAGACATACGGTAATAGTAAATTTGTGATTCTTGGGAGTTTATTTTGGGAATGTATCCTCAAGCTTTTCTATTGGTCGAATACTGGGGCAACCCTCTCTGTCATATGTCATTATTTGACCATGTGGTCACGTGATCAAAATTATAATGACTGAGGTCACATTGCATTGCCAGCTCTGTTTGATTATAAATAAAAACATTAAAGACATTTTCTAAGATTTCAAATAGATTAAAAGTATTGCAAATGTTCACGGAATGTTGGATAGTGTAATAGCATGCTATAAAAATGGCCGAAGTTCATATTATCACAATAAGCAATGAAAATATACTTTCATTCATTCACATGGTTATCATCTGCTATTGTGTTTCTGGAAGAAAGAATGTTCACCCTTTCACATATGTTCAAAATACTTTGTGAAAATCTATATACTATTCAGTTTAAACGAGTATGGTAATTAATTAAATACACTGGTTGAATACTGAGGTCACTGCCCTACACATGTACAAGGTTCTAGTATGATGTATTCACAATATATCACATGGAAAAAAAATTCATCATTACTTTTCATAAAATATGAGAAACAGAAATTATGACTCACATCCACAATGAGAAAGACTGATTTTTATTAGTCAGTGAAGACTTTTAATGTTATAGTGTTAAATAACATTTATTATTTGAATGTTTTAAAACAAACCAGAGCCCATCTATTGGATGTTAAACATTACATAACTGAGATAGGATCTTAGTGGCAACCTGCTACATTTTGTCATTAGCAGCAATGGATCTTTTATATGTACTTTCCCCACAAACAAACAGGAGAGCACATACCATAGCCTTTGATAAACCAGTCATGAGGCAATGGATGAGACAGGGGAAAAAACCATCAACAAATTGGTCCAATGAAGTGGTTTGATCCTATATGACCCATTACACAAGCTCTCTCTCTACCGACTGAGCTAGATCCTGGTCTTTTTTTTTAAAAGAAGAAATAATTTACGGTGAATCACTCAAAGCAATTCATATAAAAGGGAACATATTGTTTTCAAAATCTTGATTGGCAATATTTGTAGACAATTGAAAATTGATTAGCAACTACTCTTCAATGTTTTGAAATTGTGTAACGATCTTTGAAACTTGTGTAGCGAATCATAACGCAATACTCAACAAAATGTTCCCTGTATGAGTCAGAATCGAGATGGTTTAATGTTGGCTTTTAAAAATAAAGAGTTGTGGATGGCGCCTGATTGTTGCTACATGTATCTATGATAGACTATACATGATGGATCGGAGAAGAACTTGACCCGACAGTCTAATGAGTGTCATTAGAGGCAATCCCCCACTTGTTTTATCAATAATCTCCACTCTCAATGGCAATGAATTCTTCTCCAATACATCAATTACACATTCAGTCTGAATAATGCATGCTCTGCTCATATTTCCGTGCACTCTTGCCACAACAATTCCAGTCCCTGGAGCCCGATTCTGAATATTCTTACTAGCAATGACTGTGATGATCACTTGTTTTGCATAAAGCAAGACATGTAACGCGATTACTAAGATGGATGCTCCAGTTGTGTTCCAGTTCTAGTTATTGTGATCATGATTAGGTTTGTGTCAAGGAGAACACAATAAAAGCTTCTGGTTTACGTGAGACTGTGGGTTTAGTGAAACATCTTAGGCTCTTCTTTGTACAAATATTGTCTGGTGTAAGCAATGATTGATAATAACATTTGTTATGTCTCTTGTTCAGGTTTTTATTCAAATCTCATTCTTTGCTGTTGTTTTTTGCTGGCACAAACGATTTATTTAACAGATTATATGATGACTCCACTGAATCAGTCTGCTGTAAATGAATAGTCCATGAGTCAACCTCCAGTCTGCAATGTCTATATCCAAATAAGCCACCCTCCCACTCGATGAAAAATGTATGGGGTTTTTTTCCTACACTATATATAAAAACCACCCACACCCCTTTTACAAGAGGCTGTGCCTCCTCACTCCAAACATTGTGCCTATGGGTCTGTTTCATATACACCAATCTGTTCTCAAAACTTCATTATCCATCCTGTTTATTTATACACTAACCTAATTATACTGGACACAATTTCACCTATGTGGGACACAATATATATTGGGGGCACCACTGTTGATATTTGCCTTGCTACCATAATTCAATCCTAGCCCTAATTCATTAGACCTTCAGTGTTCCACTTACTGCCACACTGCCACAAGGCACTACTGACTGGAGGAACAATCGGGAAGTATAGGCTGGAGAACAGAATGTAAGACAGAAGGTTCTGCTACACCAAATCAATTTCCCTTGCCGATAACGTTAACTTAATAATATTGATATAAGAAGCATATCAACAAACCCAGGCAGTACACTAATAAAGTGTGGCACCTCACTTTTAATATTCCTGCAACAAAGTACATGAGGAGGGGGATGGCATATGACATTCAAGTGATTTAATTAATGTTTTTATTAGCAACCTTTGTATTTGTTCAAAAACACCCAATAGCCGATATGTATTTTTGTGCTGGGGTGTCGTTAAACAAACATTAATTCATTCTTTGTTGAAAATCCCACCTTTAACTTTGACATGAAGATTTCAGTTTTGTCCAATGCAATTAACCTAAACAGATGGAATAGGACAACCACTTTCCAGGATGACGTGTCCTTCCTATTTAATCTACAGGATAACCACTCTCCAGGATGATGCATCCTTCCTATGTAATCTACAGGATAACCACTCTCCAGGATGATACATCCTTCCTATTTAATCTACAGGATAACCACTCCCCAGGATGATGCATCCTTCCTATTTAATCTACAGGATAACCACTCTCCAGAATGACACATCCTTCCTATGTAATCTGTAGCATAACCACTCTCTAGGATGATGCATCCTTTATACTTAATCTACAGGATAACCACTCTCCAGAATGACACATCCTTCCTATGTAATCTACAGGATAACCACTCTCCAGGATGATGCATCCTTCCTATTTAAACTACAGGATAACCACTCTCCAGGATGATGCATCCTTCCTATTTAATCTATAGGATAACCACTCTCCAGGATGACACATCCTTCTTATGTAATCTACAGAATAACCACTCTCCAGGATGATGCATCCTTCATATTTAATCTACAGGATAACCACTCTCCAGGATGACACATCCTTCCTATTTAATCTACAACATAACCACTCACAAGGATGATACATCCTTTCTATTTAATCTACAGGATAAACACTCTCCAGGATGATGCATCCTTCCTATTTCATCTTCAGGTTAACCACTCTCTAGAATGACACATCCTTCTTATGTAATCTGTAGCATAACCACTCTCCAGAATGACACATCCTTCCTATGTAATCTACAGGATAACTACTCTCCACGATGATGCATTCTTCCTATTTCATCTACAAGATAAGCACTCCCCAGGATGATACATTCTTCTTATTTAATCTACAGGATAACCACTCCCCAGGATGATGCATCCTTCCTATTTAATCTAAAGGATAACCACTCTCCAGGATGATACATCCCTTCTATTTAATCTACAGGATAACCACTCTCCAGAGTGACACATCCTTCCTTTTTCATCTTCAGGATAACCACTCTCTAGAATGACACATCCTTCCTATGTAATCTACAGGATAACTACTCTCCACGATGATGCATTCTTCCTATTTCATCTACAAGATAACCACTCCCCAGGATGATATATCCTTCTTATTTAATCTACAGGATAACCACTCCCCAGGATGATGCATCCTTCCTATTTAATCTAAAGGATAACCACTCTCCAGGATGATATATCCTTTCTATTTTATCTACAGGATAACCACTCTCCAGAATGACACATCCTTCCTTTTTTATCTTCAGGATAACCACTATCTAGAATGACACATCCTTCCTATGTAATCTACAGGATAACTACTCTCCGTGATGATGCATTCTTCCTATTTCATCTACAGGATAACCACTCCCCAGGATGATACATCCTTCCTATTTAATCTACAGGATAACCACTCTCCAGAATGACACATCCTTCCTATGTAATCTATAGCATAACCACTCTCCAGAATGACACATCCTTCCAATGTAATCTACAGGATAACTACTCTCCAGGATGATGCATCCTTCCTAATTAATCTACAGGATAACCACTCTCCAGGATGACATATCCTTCCTATGTAATCTACAGGATAACCACTCTCCAGGATGACATCCTTCCTATTTAATCTACAGGACAGCCACTCTTCAGGATGATATATCCTTCCTATTTAATCTACAGGACAGCCACTCCCCAGGATGATACATCCTTCCTATTTAATCTACAGGACAGCCACTCTCCAGGATGATACATCCTTCCTATTTAATCTACAGGACAGCCACTCTCCAGGATGATACATCCTTCCTATTTAATCTACAGGACAGCCACTCTCCAGGATGATACATCCTTCTTATTTAATCTACAGGATAACCACTCCCCAGGATGATGCATCCTTCCTATGTAATCTATAGCATAACCACTCTCCAGAATGACACATCCTTCCTATGTAATCTACAGGATAACTACTCTCCAGGATGATGCATCCTTCCTAATTAATCTACAGGATAACCACTCTCCAGGATGACATATCCTTCCTATGTAATCTACAGGATAACCACTCTCCAGGATGACATAAAATACCTGTATTAAGCAGCCACAGTAAAATTTTACTGTTATATAAAAGAGATATTTTAACAACAGCGATAAGGTGCAGCAAATAACCGATTCTCACACCTTAAGGAATACTAGTACCCATTCAGTTCCGACATCTCTACTGGGTATCAATTAAGAAAGTATGACTCTGGAATGCATCTAATTGCTTCTGGGCAGGCTACGCTTGACAGTTGTAGATTTACTTACTATGACAATACACCGCACAAAGTAGGAATTAAATAATTAAATGAAAAAAGAAAACAAACTGTTAATTTAATACATTCCATTTGCATTATTTCTGAAGGAGACGACATGTCAAATGTTGATTTATAGTCAACTGTGAAGCACACATCCGTTGACTATGAGTACAGACGGTAAACCAGAAACAACAAATGTTTTAAAGACTATATATGTGGCAACCTGTACTCAGCGGCCACCTGTCTTAAGCGTCCACTTTTATCTACTCCCTTGTGTGACCGCTTAAGACAGGTTTGACTGTATATATACAGGGCTCACGCGACCGGGCGAAGTGAGCCCAAACTTCGCTCTGACCAACCTGACTTTGCTGTGCCAGTCCCCGTAAGGCGACATCTATGTCGCCTTTTAAAAAATAGTCATCACTTGCAATGTACACATCACGGATGAATGGTGAAGAACTTGAGGAACACCTATTCATAGATAATAATTAAGTGTGGAGTGTCTGAGAGAGTTTGAAGAGAGACTGGCGCTACAAAATCATGCGACAGACTTACAGATACCGGTAGACTATCTAGCTCAGACAACACCCGTGTCTGGAAATTGTACATAGGTGGGAGTCTAGACTATGGTGAATGCATTTTTAGGGAGTTTAAGTCATGCTCCACTGGAAAATACATTGGAAAAAATATTCGTTTGGAGTAGCAGACCTCGACATGAAAAAAATGTGGGGAGTAATTAACTAGTTTCACGTAGTCTTTGTCATAATGAATAAATTAACTAGTTTCACGTAGTCTTTGTCATAATGAATACATTAACTAGTTTCATGTACTCTTTGTCATAATGAATAAATTCTACATTCAACAAACCTGTCCTAGTGGATTTTTAATGTATATGCACTCATAATAAAAGGTAACCTGTCCTACACACCTAGTAGTCACCTAAACTGGATCCCCAAGTCTGTAATCTGTCCTACACACACACTGTCAATTCTATAAATATTTTTTTAATGTTAAACAACAGTGACAAGGTGCAGCAGATAAGCAATTTTCACACCTATGCAGATACTAGTAGCCATTCAGTCTGACAACTCCACAGTGTATTAATTAAGAAACTGTGACTGTGGAATGCATTGAATTGCCTCTGGGTAATCTAAGCTTGACCATGATAGATTAATCTACTAGGACAATACTCTACATGGAGTAGTTATTAAATGAAATGAGAAGACAAATTTGTGAGAGAATGATTTCTAAACTGTTAAATTAGTGCTGTTCAATTACATTTCATTATTTCTACATGTGGAAAGGTGATTAAAAAAAACTATAGAACACATATCCATCAATTAGCAGTACAGACGGTAAAAAAACATAATACAAATTAAAATACAGATTGTAAAAGTTGCACCTGTATTAAGATAACTTCTTTTTGCATATTTTATTTATTTTTTTAATTAAAAATTCAAGTCTCCCTGCTGTTAAAAACTTCGCCCTCTCTAAAGTTTGAGAAAGAAGTGACTTCTCTCTATGATTTTGACCTCGTGTAGATATACAGGCCCACACAAGGTCAAAATCATAGAGAGAAGTCACTATATATATATATATAGATATATAATATATATATATATATATATATATTGTTGTTAAATGTTCTTTTAAACACCTATTTATTTGCTAGAAAATGTTGCCTGATCCACAGGGGTCACGTTAGGAAAAAGTGTAAGGGGGGGGGGGGGGGGGTAACCTTTTTTTTTTATTTGGTTGGGGTATTTGTTGGGGTTTTTGGTATTTTTGTGTGTGTGTATGTGGTGGGTTTTTTTGTGGGGGTTTGGGGGTTGTTTTTGTTTTTTTAACTGAGTGACACGGACCACTGTGTTGTTTAGTTGATCATGTCAGAACAAGTTAGTCATGTTATAAATGTTCTAAAAGTAACACCTAAAGGTAGAAATATTATAGAACTCCTCACATCTTTTCATTAAAACTAAAAAGGCCAACAAAAAAAACCCAATAAGTTTTAAATGGGGAGGAATTTTCCAAATCAGTGGAGGTTCTCTGAAGAAAATCAATGAAGCTGTGCAACACTTTCTACGGGCTTAGCTTTCAACTGGAATCTGGGAACTGGCAAATTCACATAAACAAAAATCACAAAAATCCAATTAGTTTCTGACAACATAAGTCTGTAAAATAGCAAACATCAGGCAACATCTGTTCGAAAATCCCAGTCATGTAAAGATAATACATGTAGTTATGTATTATTTATTACTAGCACCATCAACATTTAAAACAATTAATCACCAAAGAAAAATTCTTATGGATTCCAGTGACACAAAGTTGCATGAATTCCAATGGATTCTGTTAGAGAATGTGACAAACAAGTCTAGGCATTAGCTAGTGGAAGACTTCCAACATGTAAACATTAAGTATTCAATTGTCAGTACTTTAAGAAGCCGTCGGTGGGTGATCATTAGCTAGTGGAAGACTTCCAACATGTAAACATTAAGTATTCAATTGTCAGTACTTTAAGAAGCCGTCGGTGGGTGATCATTAGCTAGTGGAAGACTTCCAACATGTAAACATTAAGTATTCAGTTGTCAGTACTTTAAGAAGCCGTCGGTGGGTGATCATTAGCTAGTGGAAGACTTCCAACATGTAAACATTAAGTATTCAATTGTCAGTACTTTAAGAAGCCGTCGGTGGGTGATCATTAGCTAGTGGAAGACTTCCAACATGTAAACATTAAGTATTCAGTTGTCAGTACTTTAAGAAGCCGTCGGTGGGTGATCATTAGCTAGTGGAAGACTTCCAACATGTAAACATTAAGTATTAAACTGTCAGTACTTTAAGAAGCCGTCGGTGGGTGATCATTAATCAGCTTTTTTGTTTTCTTTTCTTTCTATTCTTTTTATGTTGTTTTTTTCATGTGCTTTTTATTTTTGTTTATTTGTTTGTTTTGTTTTTGTTTTTGTTTGGGTTTTTGTTGTTGTTTTTTAGATGATAAATTCAAAGTATGATACGTCTTTTCAGCAATATTGGAACTACTAGAACACTTGAAAGAACATATGTGAATGTCTCCTGTATACTGAACCATGCAGTCTACATGATGGTCATGTAAATAATACACTGTCACACACTAACAAATCCAAGAAAGTGATAAACTACTTAGATTTACACACTGTCACACACGAACAAATCCAAGGCAGTGATAAACTACTCACTTAGATTTACACACTGTCACACACGAACAAATCCAAGACAGTGATAAACTACTCACTTAGATTTACACTGTCACACATTAACACATCCAAGACAGTGATAAACTACTTAGATTTACACACTGTCACACACTAACAAATCCAAGACAGTGATAAACTACTTAGATTTACACACTGTCACACACAAACAAATTCAAGACAGTGATAAACTACTCACTTAGATTTATACACTGTCACACATTAACACATCCAAGACAGTGATAAACTACTTACTTAGACTTACACACTGTCACACACTAACACATCCAAGGCAGTGATAAACTACTCACTTAGATTTACACACTGTCACACATGAACAAATCCAAGGCAGTGATAAACTACTCACTTAGATTTACACACTGTCACACACGAACAAATCCAAGGCAGTGATAAACTACTTAGATTTACACACTGTCACACATTAACACATCCAAGACAGTGATAAACTACTCACTTAGATTTACACACTGTCACACACTAACAAATCCAAGACAGTGATAAACTACTCACTTAGATTTACACACTGTCACACACTAACAAATCCAAGACAGTGATAAACTACTCACTTAGATTTACACACTGTCACACACTAACAAATCCAAGACAGTGATAAACTACTCACTTAGATTTACACACTGTCACACACTAACAAATTCAAGGCAGTGATAAACTACTCACTTAAGATTTACACACTGTCACACACGAACAAATCCAAGGCAGTGATAAACTACTCACTTAGATTTACACACTGTCACACATTAACACATCCAAGGCAGTGATAAACTACTCACTTAGATTTACACACTGTCACACACTAACAAATCCAAGACAGTGATAAACTACTCACTTAGATTTACACACTGTCACACACGAACAAATCCAAGACAGTGATAAACTACTCACTTAGATTTACACACTGTCACACACTAACAAATCCAAGGCAGTGATAAACTACTCACTTAGATTTACACACTGTTACACATTAACACATCCAAGACAGTGATAAACTACTCACTTAGATTTACACACTGTCACACACTAACAAATCCAAGACAGTGATAAACTACTCACTTAGATTTACACACTGTCACACACGAACAAATCCAAGGCAGTGATAAACTACTCACTTAGATTTACACACTGTCACACACGAACAAATCCAAGGCAGTGATAAACTACTCACTGAGATTTACACACTGTCACACATTAACAAAACCAAGGCAGTGATAAACTACTCACTTAGATTTACACACTGTCACACACGAACAAAGCCAAGGCAGTGATAAACTACTCACTTAGATTTACACACTGTCACACACTAACAAATCCAAGGCAGTGATAAACTACTCACTTAGATTTACACACTGTCACACACTAACAAATCCAAGGCAGTGATAAACTACTCACTTAGATTTACACACTGTCACACACTAACAAATCCAAGGCAGTGATAAACTACTCACTTAGATTTACACACTGTCACACACTGTCACACACGAACAAATCCAAGGCAGTCATAAACTACTCACTTAGATTTACACACTGTCACACACTAACAAAACGAAGGCAGTGATAAACTACTCACTTAGATTTACACAATGCCACACACTAACAAATCCAAGGCAGTGATAAACTACTCACTGAGATTTACACACTGTCACACATTAACAAATCCAAGGCAGTGATAAACTACTCACTTAGATTTACACACTGTCACACACGAACAAATCCAAGACAGTGATAAACTACTCACTTAGATTTACACACTGTCACACATTAACACATCCAAGACAGTGATAAACTACTCACTTAGATTTACACACTGTCACACACTAACAAATCCAAAACAGTGATAAACTACTCACTTAGATTTACACACTGTCACACACTAACACATCCAAGACAGTGATAAACTACTCACTTAGATTTACACACTGTCACACACTAACAAATCCAAGACAGTGATAAACTACTCACTTAGATTTACACACTGTCACACACTAACACATCCAAGACAGTGATAAACTACTCACTTAGATTTACACACTGTCACACACTAACAAATCCAAGACAGTGATAAACTACTCACTTAGATTTACACACTGTCACACACGAACAAATTCAAGACAGTGATAAACTACTTACTTAGATTTACACACTGTCACACACGAACAAATCCAAGGCAGTCATAAACTACTCACTTAGATTTACACACTGTCACACACTAACAAAACGAAGGCAGTGATAAACTACTCACTTAGATTTACACAATGCCACACACTAACAAATCCAAGGCAGTGATAAACTACTCACTGAGATTTACACACTGTCACACATTAACACATCCAAGACAGTGATAAACTACTCACTTAGATTTACACACTGTCACACACTAACAAATCCAAAACAGTGATAAACTACTCACTTAGATTTACACTGTCACACACTAACACATCCAAGACAGTGATAAACTACTCACTTAGATTTACACACTGTCACACACTAACAAATCCAAGACAGTGATAAACTACTCACTTAGATTTACACACTGTCACACACGAACAAATTCAAGACAGTGATAAACTACTTACTTAGATTTACACACTGTCACACACGAACAAATCCAAGGCAGTGATAAACTACTCACTTAGATTTACACACTGTCACACATTAACACATCCAAGGCAGTGATAAACTACTCAATTAGATTTACACACTGTCACACATTAACACATCCAAGGCAGTGATAAACTACTCACTTAGATTTACACACTGTCACACATTAACAAATCCAAGACAGTGATAAACTACTTAGATTTACACACTGTCACACACGAACAAATCCAAGGCAGTGATAAACTACTTAGATTTACACACTGTCACACATTAACACATCCAAGACAGTGATAAACTACTCACTTAGATTTACACACTGTCACACACTAACAAATCCAAGACAGTGATAAACTACTCACTTAGATTTACACACTGTCATACACGTACAAATCCAAGACAGTGATAAACTACTCACTTAGATTTACACACTGTCACACACGAACAAATCCAAGGCAGTGATAAACTACTCACTTAGATTTACACACTGTCACACACTAACAAATCCAAGGCAGTGATAAACTACTCACTTAGATTTACACACTGTCACACACTATCACATCCAAGGCAGTGATAAACTACTCACTTAGATTTAGTACAGTGGTAAGGGAGTGATTTCCAAAGTTGTGAATATTTGATATTTTCACTTCCAGTTTTCCATTTTCCGGGAATGATTGTTCATTTGAATTACAGAAGTGATTACTTGTTTTGAAAACAACAGCCTGGATATATCACTGACTTAAGTTTCGAAACACTTTGGTCACCAGTTGAACAATTATTTTATTTTCAAAGACTTCAAAATACTTTTTTTTTTTTACTAAACATACAGAATTAATACAAGGAAAAAAGATATTTAAACTAGAAAAAAAGTCCAGGGTCAATCCCAGTCAGTGGGCCATTGGGCTTTTTCTTGTTCCAGCCATTGCACCACGACTGGTACATCAAAGGCTGTGGTACATGCTATCCTGCCTGGCTAATGATGCATATATAAAAGATCCCTTGCTACTAATGGAAAAAATGTAGTCGGTTTCCTCTCTCAGACTACATTTATATGTTAGAATGACCAAACGTTTCACATCCAATAGCTGATGACTAATATATCAATATGCTCTAGTGGTGTCGTTAAACAAAACAAACCTTTTTTTAATGAACTTACATTCTCTATAGACTGAACCATATTCCAGTCATCTGTATTCCAAACAATTCAATGACTCAGTCTATAAAGGATTTTGAATTATCATTAATTAAAAGTACAAACTTACAAAGCATGTATGAGGAAACTACCTTACTATTTAATATAGTACAAACTGACCAGCATTAAGCAGCCACCTGTTTAAAGAGACCACCTTACTATTGTCTCAAATCACTCATATCAAGAAGCCACCTGCCTTGCCAACGTACTATTTTCCATATTATTAACAGTATTAACTGACTTATAATCAGCAGCCACCTGACTTAAAAGGTCACACCTTCACACTTCGGTCAATACAGGTTTGAGTGTACTTACTAGATTGATCCTCCCCCCCCCACCCGAGTTATCAACCTAGTTCTGTAGCTCACTGATCAATACCGATTCCCGACCCAATATTTTCCAAATATTCATTACTGTCTAAGCCCGTACTCTATGTCTGCCAGAGAAGACAACAAAATTTCGGTGATGTCGAGGATTTATCAATATCATGACATGAGGTCAGAGAACCAGGCCTGGAATTGGGACCAATATAGAAATAGCCAATAGTTTTAACTGACATACATGTATTCGTCCACCACTCAAATCAATAGCAATTAGTAGAATGTCAGTGTTACGTCCCATAAATAGCCAATAACAAATCATACAGCATCAAACCACATCAATTTGGCTTCGCAAAGTGGTATTCAAAAATGATTAATTTTTTTTACAAGCAGTAAAATTAAATAGAGCTCAATTTAACTGAAAGGGACAAAAAAAAGTAGTTAATCACTGACTTGATCTTATCATGACTTGATCTTATCACGACTTGATCTTATCATGACTTGATCTTATAATGGTGGGCAGGACGTAGCCCAGTGGTAAAGTGTTTGATGCGCAGTCGGTTTAGGATTGATCCCGGTCAGTGGATGGATGGATGGATGGATGGATGGATGATTGGAAGTGGATGGGTGGATGAATGTATTCTGAAGAAGAACAATATTGGGGCAATGATACAAAGTTTGGTTTACTTAAATTCAGGTGTTTAAGCATATCAATTATTGGAAATATCAATTTAAATATTGAAAAAGAAAATGAATATTTGTTTATACAACTGTTTTATTCATTGCTACTGAGGGTTAAACATATGTAAACAAAGGAGTGGTAACACTGTCAACCGTTACTGGGAGTTAAACATATGGTAACAGTAACACATGGTCTACAATTCCTGGGAGTTAAACATATGGTAAAGGTAACACATGGTCTACAATTCCTGGAAGTTAAACATATGGTAACAGTAACACATGGTCTACAATTCCTGGTAACAGGTAACACATGGTCTACAATTCCTGGGAGTTAAACATATGGTAAAGGTAACACATGGTCTACAATTCCTGGGAGTTAAACATATGGTAAAGGTAACACATGGTCTACAATTCCTGGGAGTTAAACATGGTAAAGGTAACACATGGTCTACAATTCCTGGGAGTTAAACATATGGTAAAGGTAACACATGGTCTACAATTCCTGGGAGTTAAACATGGTAAAGGTAACACATGGTCTACAATTCCTGGGAGTTAAACATGGTAAAGGTAACACATGGTCTACAATTCCTGGGAGTTAAACATGGTAAAGGTAACACATGGTCTACAATTCCTGGGAGTTAATCATGGTAAAGGTAACACATGGTCTACAATTCCTGGGAGTTAAACATGGTAAAGGTAACACATGGTCTACAATTCCTGGGAGTTAAACATATGGTAAAGGTAACACATGGTCTACAATTCCTGGGAGTTAAACATGGTAAAGGTAACACATGGTCTACAATTCCTGGGAGTTAAACATAGGTAATGGTAACACATGGTCAACAATTCCTGGGAGTTAAACATGGTAAAGGTAACACATGGTCTACAATTCCTGGGAGTTAAACATATGGTAAAGGTAACACATGGTCTACAATTCCTGGGAGTTAAACATGGTAAAGGTAACACATGGTCTACAATTCCTGGGAGTTAAACATAGGTAATGGTAACACATGGTCAACAATTCCTGGGAGTTAATCATGGTAAAGGTAACACATGGTCAACAATTCCTGGGAGTTAAACATATGGTAATGGTAACACATGGTCAACAATTCCTGGGAGTTAAACATAGGTAATGGTAACACATGGTCAACAATTCCTGGGAGTTAAACATAGGTAATGGTAACACATGGTCAACAATTCCTGGGAGTTAATCATGGTAAAGGTAACACATGGTCAACAATTCCTGGGAGTTAATCATGGTAAAGGTAACACATTGTTTACAATTCCTGGGAGTTAATCATGGTAAAGGTAACACATGGTCTACAATTCCTGGGAGTTAATCATGGTAAAGGTAACACATGGTCAACAATTCCTGGGAGTTAAACATAGGTAATGGTAACACATGGTCAACAATTCCTGGGAGTTAATCATGGTAAAGGTAACACATGGTCAACAATTCCTGGGAGTTAATCATGGTAAAGGTAACACATGGTCTACAATTCCTGGGAGTTAATCATGGTAAAGGTAACACATGGTCTACAATTCCTGGGAGTTAATCATGGTAAAGGTAACACATGGTCTACAATTCCTGGGAGTTAATCATGGTAAAGGTAACACATGGTCAACAATTCCTTGGAGTTAAACATAGGTAATGGTAACACATGGTCAACAATTCCTGGGAGTTAATCATGGTAAAGGTAACACATGGTCTACAATTCCTGGGAGTTAATCATGGTAAAGGTAACACATGGTCAACAATTCCTTGGAGTTAAATTCCTGGGAGTTAAACATAGGTAAATGGTAACATAGGTAATGGTAACACATGGTCAACAATTCCTGGGAGTTAATCATGGTAAAGGTAACACATGGTCTACAATTCCTGGGAGTTAAACATGGTAAAGGTAACACATGGTCAACAATTCCTTGGAGTTAAACATAGGTAATGGTAACACATGGTCAACAATTCCTGGGAGTTAATCATGGTAAAGGTAACACATGGTCTACAATTCCTGGGAGTTAAACATGGTAAAGGTAACACATGGTCTACAATTCCTGGGAGTTAAACATATGGTAAAGGTAACACATGGTCTACAATTCCTGGGAGTTAAACATGGTAAAGGTAACACATGGTCTACAATTCCTGGGAGTTAAACATAGGTAATGGTAACACATGGTCAACAATTCCTGGGAGTTAATCATGGTAAAGGTAACACATGGTCTACAATTCCTGGGAGTTAATCATGGTAAAGGTAACACATGGTCTACAATTCCTGGGAGTTAAACAT